>NC_092637.1:59219740-59519740 GCF_039555335.1 Amphiura filiformis
AAAATTTGTGCAATGACTTATTTCAAAATGGCGAAATAACGTAAAATGCAATTTGAACACGAATTAGGTGAAATAGGGTATGTTTGAATTTTTAGCAAAAATGTGGAAACAAATTCCAATTTTTTTGTGTTTCCCCAGTTGAACTTATGATGTAGAACACATTGACAAGAAAAAAAATTAAACATTTTGGAATGACTTATTTCAAAATGGCGAAATAACGTAAAATGCAAATTGAACACGAATTAGGCGAAATAGTGTATGCTTGAACTTTTAGCAAAAATTTGGAAACAAATTCTAATTTTGTTTGTGTTTCCCCAGTAGAACTTATGATGTAGAAAACATTAACAAGAAAAAAAAAAAAAATTTTTGCAATGACTTATTTCAAAATGGCGAAATAACGTAAAATGCAATTTGAACACGAATTAGGCGAAATTGGGTATGCTTGAATTTTTAGCAAAAATTTGGAAACAAATTCCAATTTTTTTGTGTTTCCCCAGTTGAACTTATGATGTAGAACACATTGACAAGAAAAAATTAAAAAGTTTGGAATGACTTATTTCAAAATGGCGAAGTAACGTAAAATGCAAATTGAACACGAATTAGGCGAAATAGGGTATGCTTAAACTTTTAGCAAAAATTGAGAAAAAATTCCAATTTTTTGTGTTTTCCCAGTAGAACTTATGATGTAGAACACATTGACAAGAAAAAAATTAAAATTTTGCAATGACTTATTTGAAAATGGCGAAATAACGTAAAATGCAATTTGAACACGAATTAGGCGAAATTGGGTATGTTTGAATTTTTAGCAAAAATGTGGAAACAAATTCCAATTTTTTTGTGTTTCCCAGTAGAACTTATTATGTAGAACACATTGACAAGAAAAAAAATTAAAATTTTTGCAATGACTTATTTCAAAATGGCGAAATAACGTAAAATGCAATTTGAACACGAATTAGGCGAAATAGGGTATGCTTGAATTTTAGCAAAAATGTGGATACAAATTGAATTTTTTGTGTTTCCCCAGTTGAACTTATGATGTAGAACACAGTGACAAGAAAAAAAATTAAAATTTTTGCAATGACTTATTTCAAAATGGCGAAATAACAGAAAATGAAAATTGAACACGAATTAGGCGAAATAGGGTATGCTTGAATTTTAGCAAAAATGTGGAAACAAATTCCAATTTTTTTTGTGTTTCCCCAGTTGAACTTATGATGTAGAACACATTGACAAGAAAAAAAATTAAAATTTTTGCAATGACTTATTTCAAAATGGCGAAATAACGTAAAATGCAAATTGAACACGAATTAGGCGAAATAGGGTATGCCTGAACTTTTAGCAAAAATTTGGAAACAAATTTCAATTTTTTTGTGTTTCCCCAGTAGAACTTATTATGTAGAACACATTGACAAGAAAAAAATTAAAATTTTGCAATGACTTATTTCAAAATGGCGAAATAACGTAAAATGCAATTTGAACACGAATTAGGCGAAATAGGGTATGCTTGAATTTTTAGCAAAAATGTGGATACAAATTGAATTTTTTGTGTTCCCCAGTTGAACTTATGATGTAGAACACAGTGACAAGAAAAAAATTAAAATTTTGCAATGACTTATTTCAAAATGGCGAAATAACATAAAGTGCAATATGAACACGAATTAGGCGAAATAGGGTATGCTTGAATTTTTAGCAAAATGTGGATACAAATTCCAATTTTTTGTGTTTCCCCAGTTGAACTTATGATGTAGAACACATTGACAAGAAAAAAAATTAAAATTTTTGCAATGACTTATTTCAAAATGGCGAAATAACATAAAATGAAAATTTAACACGAATTAGGCGAAATAGGGTATGCTTGAACTTTTAGCAAAAATTTGGAAACAAATTCTAATTTTTTTGTGTTTTCCCAGTAGAACTTATGATGGAGAACACATTGACAAGAAAAGAAATTAAAATTTGTGCAATGACTTATTTCAAAATGGCGAAATAACGTAAAATGCAATTTGAACACGAATTAGGTGAAATAGGGTATGTTTGAATTTTTAGCAAAAATGTGGAAACAAATTCCAATTTTTTGTGTTTCCCAGTTGAACTTATGATGTAGAACACATTGACAAGAAAAAAAATTAAACATTTTGGAAAGACTTATTTCAAAATGGCGAAATAACGTAAAATGCAAATTGAACACGAATTAGGCGAAATAGGGTATGCTTCAACTTTTAGCAAAAATTTGGAAACAAATTCTAATTTTTTTGTGTTTTCCCAGTAGAACTTATGATGTAGAACACATTGACAAGAAAAAAATTACAATTTTTGCAATGACTTATTTCAAAATGGCGAAATAACGTAAAATGCAATTTGAACACGAATTAGGTGAAATAGGGTATGTTTGAATTTTTAGCAAAAATGTGGAAACAAATTCCAATTTTTTGTGTTTCCCCAGTTGAACTTATGATGTAGAACACATTGACAAGAAAAAAATTTAAACATTTTGGAATGACTTATTTCAAAATGGCGAAGTAACGTAAAATGCAAATTGAACACGAATTAGGCGAAATAGGGTATGCTTGAATTTTTAGCAAAAATGTGCAAAAATTTTTCAATTTTTTTGTGTTTCCCAGTAGAACTTATGATGTAGAACACATTGACAAGAAAAAAAATTAAAATTTTTTGCAATGACTTATTTCAAAATGGCGAAATAACGTAAAATGCAATTTGAACACGAATTAGGCGAAATAGGGTATGTTTGAATTTTTAGCAAAAATGTGGAAACAAATTCCAATTTTTTTGTGTTTCCCCAGTAGAACTTATGATGTAGAACACATTGACAAGAAAAAAAAAATAAAATTTTGGAATGACTTATTTCAAAATGGCGAAATAACGTAAAATGCAATTTGAACACGAATTAGGCGAAATAGGGTATGCTTGAATTTTTAGCAAAAATGTGGATACAAATTCCAATTTTTTGTGTTTCCCCAGTTGAACTTATGATGTAGAACACATTGACAAGAAAAAAAATTAAACATTTTGGAATGACTTATTTCAAAATGGCGAAGTAACGTAAAATGCAAATTGAACACGAATTAGGCGAAATAGGGTATGCTTAAACTTTTAGCAAAAATTGAGAAAAAAATTCCAATTTTTTTGTGTTTTCCCAGTAGAACTTATGATGTAGAACACATTGACAAGAAAAAAAATTAAAATTTTTGCAATGATTTATTTGAAAATGGCGAAATAACGTAAAATGCAATTTGAACACGAATTAGGCGAAATAGGGTATGTTTGAATTTTTAGCAAAAATGTGGAAACAAATTCCAATTTTTTTGTGTTTCCCCAGTAGAACTTATTATGTAGAACACATTGACAAGAAAAAAAATTAAAAATTTTGCAATGACTTATTTCAAAATGGCGAAATAACGTAAAATGCAATTTGAACACGAATTAGGCGAAATTGGGTATGCTTGAATTTTTAGCAAAAATTTGGAAACAAATTCCAATTTTTTTGTGTTTCCCCAGTTGAACTTATGATGTAGAACACATTGACAAGAAAAAAAATTAAACATTTTGGAATGACTTATTTCAAAATGGCGAAGTAACGTAAAATGCAAATTGAACACGAATTAGGCGAAATAGGGTATGCTTAAACTTTTAGCAAAAAATTGAGAAAAAATTCCAATTTTTTGTGTTTTCCCAGTAGAACTTATGATGTAGAACACATTGACAAGAAAAAAAATTAAAATTTTTGCAATGACTTATTTGAAAATGGCGAAATAACGTAAAATGCAATTTGAACACGAATTAGGCGAAATTGGGTATGTTTGAATTTTTAGCAAAAATGTGCAAAAATTTTCCAATTTTTTGTGTTTCCCCAGTAGAACTTATTATGTAGAACACATTAACAAGAAAAAAAATTGAAATTTTTGCAAAAACTTATTTCAAAATGGCGAAATAACGTAAAATGCAATTTGAACACGAATTAGGCGAAATAGGTATGCTTGAATTTTTAGCAAAAATGTGGATACAAATTCGAATTTTTTTGTGTTTCCCCAGTTGAACTTATGATGTAGAACACAGTGACAAGAAAAAAATTAAAATTTTGCAATGACTTATTTCAAAATGGCGAAATAACAGAAAATGAAAATTGAACACGAATTAGGCGAAATAGGGTATGCTTGAATTTTTAGCAAAAATGTGGATACAAATTCCAATTTTTTTGTGTTTCTCCAGTTGAACTTATGATGTAGAACACATTGACAAGAAAAAAATTAAAATTTTGCAATGACTTATTTCAAAATGGCGAAATAACGTAAAATGCAAATTGAACACGAATTAGGCGAAATAGGGTATGCTTGAATTTTTAGCAAAAATTTGGAAACAAATTCCAATTTTTTTGTGTTTCCCAGTAGAACTTATGATGTAGAACACATTGACAAGAAAAAAATTAAAATTTTTGCAATGACTTATTTCAAAATGGCGAAATAACGTAAAATGCAATTTGAACACGAATTAGGCGAAATAGGGTATGCTTGAATTTTTAGCAAAATGTGGATACAAATTCGAATTTTTTTGTGTTTCCCCAGTTGAACTTATGATGTAGAACACAGTGACAAGAAAAAAAATTAAAATTTTTGCAATGACTTATTTCAAAATGGCGAAATAACATAAAATGAAAATTGAACACGAATTAGGCGAAATAGGGTATGCTTGAATTTTTAGCAAAAATGTGGATACAAATTCCAATTTTTTGTGTTTCCCAGTTGAACTTATGATGTAGAACACATTGACAAGAAAAAAAAAAAAAATTTTTGCAATCACTTATTTCAAAATGGCGAAATAACATAAAATGCAATTTAACACGAATTAGGCGAAATAGGGTATGCTTGAACTTTTAGCAAAAATTTGGAAACAAATTCTAATTTTTTTGTGTTTTCCCAGTAGAACTTATGATGGAGAACACATTGACAAGAAAAAGAAATTAAAATTTGTGCAATAACTTATTTAAAAATGGCGAAATAACGTAAAATGCAATTTGAACACGAATTAGGTGAAATAGGGTATGTTTGAATTTTTAGCAAAAATGTGGAAACAAATTCCAACTTTTTTGTGTTTCCCCAGTTGAACTTATGATGTAGAACACATTGACAAGAAAAAAAATTAAACATTTTGGAAAGACTTATTTCAAAATGGCGAAATAACGTAAAATGCAAATTGAACACGAATTAGGCGAAATAGGGTATGCTTGAACTTTTAGCAAAAATTTGGAAACAAATTCCAATTTTTGTGTGTTTTCCCAGTAGAACTTATGATGTAGAACACATTGACAAGAAAAAAATTAAAATTTTTGCGATGACTTATTTCAAAATGGCGAAATAACGTAAAATGCAATTTGAACACGAATTAGGTGAAATAGGGTATGTTTGAATTTTTAGCAAAAATGTGGAAACAAATTCCAACTTTTTTGTGTTTCCCAGTTGAACTTATGATGTAGAACACATTGACAAGAAAAAAAATTAAACATTTTGGAATGACTTATTTCAAAATGGCGAAATAACGTAAAATGCAAATTGAACACGAATTAGGCGAAATAGGGTATGCTTGAATTTTAGCAAAAATTTGGAAACAAATTCCAATTTTTTGTGTTTCCCAGTAGAACTTATGATGTAGAACACATTGACAAGAAAAAAAAATTAAAATTTTGCAATGACTTATTTCAAAATGGCGAAATAACGTAAAATGCAATTTGAACACGAATTAGGCGAAATAGGGTATGTTTGAATTTTTAGCAAAATGTGAAACAAATTCCAATTTTTTGTGTTTCCCCAGTAGAACTTATGATGTAGAACACATTGACAAGAAAAAAAAAAAAAAAAATTTTGGAATGACTTATTTCAAAATGGCGAAATAACGTAAAATGCAATTTGAACACGAATTTAGGCGAAATAGGGTATGCTTGAATTTTTAGCAAAAATGTGGATACAAATTCCAATTTTTTGTGTTTCCCAGTTGAACTTATGATGTAGAACACATTGACAAGAAAAAAAATTAAACATTTTGGAATGACTTATTTCAAAATGGCGAAGTAACGTAAAATGCAAATTGAACACGAATTAGGCGAAATAGGGTATGCTTAAACTTTTAGCAAAAATTGAGAAAAAAATTCCAATTTTTTTGTGTTTTCCCAGTAGAACTTATGATGGAGAACACATTAACTAAAAAAAAAATTAAAATTTGTGCAAACACTTATTTCAAAATGGCGAAATAACGTAAAATGCAATTTGAACACGAATTAGGTGAAATAGGGTATGTTTGAATTTTTAGCAAAAATGTGGAAACAAATTCCAATTTTTTGTGTTTCCCCAGTTGAACTTATGATGTAGAACACATTGACAAGAAAAAAATTAAACATTTTGCAATGACTTATTTGAAAATGGCGAAATAACGTAAAATGCAATTTGAACACGAATTAGGCGAAATAGGGTATGTTTGAATTTTTAGCAAAAATGTGGAAACAAATTCCAATTATTTAGTGTTTTCCCAGTAGAACTTATGATGTAGAACACATTGACAAGAAAAAAAATAAAATTTTTGCAATGACTTATTTCAAAATGGCGAAATAACGTAAAATGCAATTTGAACACGAATTAGGCGAAATAGGGTATGTTTGAATTTTTAGCAAAAATGTGGAAACAAATTCCAATTTTTTTTGTGTTTCCCAGTAGAACTTATGATGTAGAACACATTGACAAGAAAAAAAAATTAAAATTTTTGCAATGACTTATTTCAAAATGGCGAAATAACGTAAAATGCAATTTGAACACGAATTAGGCGAAATAGGTTATGCTTGAATTTTTAGCAAAAATGTGCAAAAATTTTCCAATTTTTTTGTGTTTCCCCAGTTGAACTTATGATGTAGAACACAGTGACAAGAAAAAAAAAATTTGAAATTTTTGCAAAATTTTTTTTCAAAATGGCGAAATGACGTATAATGCAATTTGAATACGAATTAGGCGAAATAGGGTATCTTGAATTTTTAGCAAAAATGTGCAAACAAATTCCAATTTTTTTGTGTTTCCCCAGTTGAACTTATGATGTAGAACACATTAACAAGAAAAAAATTAAAATTTTTGCAATGACTTATTTCAAAATGGCGAAATAACGTAAAATGCAATTTGAACACGAATTAGGCGAAATAGGGTATGTTTGAATTTTTAGCAAAAATGTGGAAACAAATTCCAATTTTTTGTGTTTCCCCAGTAGAACTTATGATGCTGAACACATTAACAAGATAAAAAATTGAAAATTTTGCAAAACTTATTTCAAAATGGCGAAATAACGTAAAATGCAATTTGAACACGAATTAGGCGAAATAGGGTATGCTTGAATTTTTAGCAAAAATGTGGAAAAATTTTTCAATTTTTTTGTGTTTCCCCAGTAGAACTTATGATGTAGAACACATTGACAAGAAAAAAAATTAAAATTTTTGCAATGACTTATTTCAAAATGGCGAAATAACGTAAAATGCAATTTGAACACGAATTAGGCGAAATAGGGTATGTTTGAATTTTTAGCAAAATGTGGAAACAAATTCAATTTTTTGTGTTTCCCCAGTAGAACTTATGATGTAAAACACATTGACAAGAAAAAAAATTAAAATTTTTGCAATGACTTATTTCAAAATGGCGAAATAACGTAAAATGCAATTTGAACACGAATTAGGCGAAATAGGGTATGTTTGAATTTTTAGCAAAAATGTGGAAACAAATTCCAATTTTTTTTTTTTTTCCCAGTAGAACTTATGATGTAGAACACATTGACAAGAAAAAAAATTAAAATTTTTGCAATGACTTATTTCAAAATGGCGAAATAACGTAAAATGCAATTTGAACACGAATTAGGCGAAATAGGGTATGTTTGAATTTTTAGCAAAAATGTGGAAACAAATTCCAATTTTTTTGTGTTTCCCAGTAGAACTTATGATGTAGAACACATTGACAAGAAAAAAATTAAAATTTTTGCAATGACTTATTTCAAAATGGCGAAATAACGTAAAATGCAATTTGAACACGAATTAGGCGAAATAGGGTATGTTTGAATTTTTAGCAAAAATGTGGAAACAAATTCGATTTTTTTTGTGTTTCCCCAGTTGAACTTATGATGTAGAACACATTGACAAGAAAAAAAATTAAAATTTTGCAATGACTTATTTCAAAATGGCGAAATAACATAAAAAAAATTGAACACGAATTAGGCGAAATAGGACATGCTTGAATTTTTAGCAAAAATGTGGATACAAATTCCAATTTTTTGTGTTTCCCCAGTTGAACTTATGATGTAGAACACATTGACAAGAAAAAATTAAAATTTTTGCAATGACTTATTTCAAAATGGCGAAATAACGTAAAATGCAATTTGAACACGAATTAGGCGAAATAGGGTATGTTTGAATTTTTAGCAAAAATGTGGAAACAAATTCCAATTTTTTTGTGTTTCCCCAGTAGAACTTATGATGTAGAACACATTGACAAGAAAAGAAATTAAAATTTGTGCAATGACTTATTTCAAAATGGCGAAATAACGTAAAATGCAATTTGAACACGAATTAGGTGAAATAGGGTATGTTTGAATTTTTAGCAAAAATGTGGAAACAAATTCCAATTTTTTTGTGTTTCCCCAGTTGAACTTATGATGTAGAACACATTGACAAGAAAAAAATTAAACATTTTGGAATGACTTATTTCAAAATGGCGAAATAACGTAAAATGCAAATTGAACACGAATTAGGCGAAATAGGGTATGCTTGAATTTTTAGCAAAAATGTGGAAACAAATTCCAATTTTTTTGTGTTTCCCTAGTAGAACTTATGATGTAAAACACATTGACAAGAAAAAAAATAAAATTTTGCAATGACTTATTTCAAAATGGCGAAATAACGTAAAATGCAATTTGAACACGAATTAGGCGAAATAGGGTATGCTTGAATTTTTAGCAAAAATGTGCAAAAATTCCAATTTTTTTGTGTTCCCCAGTTGAACTTATGATGTAGAACACATTGACAAGAAAAAAAATTAAAATTTTGCAATGACTTATTTGAAAATGGCGAAATAACGTAAAATGCAATTTGAACACGAATTAGGCGAAATAGGGTATGTTTGAATTTTTAGCAAAAATGTGGAAACAAATTCCAATTTTTTGTGTTTCTCCAGTTGAACTTATGATGTAGAACACAGTGACAAGAAAAAAATTAAAATTTTGCAATGACTTATTTCAAAATGGCGAAATAACAGAAAATGAAAATTGAACACGAATTAGGCGAAATAGGGTATGCTTGAATTTTTAGCAAAAATGTGGATACAAATTCCAATTTTTTTGTGTTTCCCAGTTGAACTTATGATGTAGAACACATTGACAAGAAAAAAAATTAAAATTTTTGCAATGACTTATTTCAAAATGGCGAAATAACGTAAAATGCAATTTGAACACGAATTAGGCGAAATAGGGTATGTTTGAATTTTTAGCAAAAATGTGGAAACAAATTCCAATTTTTTGTGTTTCCCCAGTAGAACTTATGATGTAGAACACATTGACAAGAAAAAAAAATAAAATTTTTGCAATCACTTATTTCAAAATGGCGAAATAACGTAAAATGCAATTTGAACACGAATTAGCCGAAATTGGGTATGCTTGAATTTTTAGCAAAAATTTGGAAACAAATTCCAATTTTTGTGTTTCCCCAGTAGAACTTAAGATGTAGCACACATTAACAAGAAGAAAATTAAAATGTTTGGAAGAATATATTTCGAAATGGCGGAAATGCGTAATATGCAAAATGAAAACGAATTAGGCGAAATAGGGTATGTTTGAATTTTTAGCAAAAATGTGGAAACAAATTCCAATTTTTTTGCGTTTCCCCAGTAGAACTTATGATGTTAAACACATTGACAAGAAAAAAATTAAAATTTTTGCAATGACTTATTTCAAAATGGCGAAATAACGTAAAATGCAATTTGAACACGAATTAGGCGAAATAGGGTATGTTTGAATTTTTAGCAAAAATGTGGAAACAAATTCCAATTTTTTGTGTTTCCCAGTAGAACTTATGATGTAGAACACATTGACAAGAAAAAAAAATTAAAATTTTGCAATGACTTATTTCAAAATGGCGAAATAACGTAAAATGCAATTTGAACACGAATTAGGCGAAATAGGGTATGTTTGAATTTTTAGCAAAAATGTGGAAACAAATTCCAATTTTTTGTGTTTCCCAGTAGAACTTATGATGTAGAACACATTGACAAGAAAAAAAAATTAAAATTTTTGCAATGACTTATTTCAAAATGGCGAAATAACGTAAAATGCAATTTGAACACGAATTAGGCGAAATAGGGTATGTTTGAATTTTTAGCAAAAATGTGGAAACAAATTCCAATTTTGTTGTGTTTCCCCAGTAGAACTTATGATGTAGAACACATTGACAAGAAAAAAAAATAAAATGTTTGCAATCACTTTTTTCAAAATTGCGAAATAACGTAAAATGCAATTTGAACACGCGAAATACTGTATGCTTGAAATTTTAACAAAAATGAAGAAAAAATGTCCAATTTTTTTGTGTTTCCCCAGTAGAACTTATTATGTAGAACACATTGACAAGAAAAAAAAATTAAAATTTTTGCAATGACTTATTTCAAAATGGCGAAATGGCGTATATTGTAATTTTAACACGAATTAGGCGAAATAGGGTATGCTTGAATTTTAGCAAAAATGTGGATACAAATTGAATTTTTTTGTGTTTCCCAGTTGAACTTATGATGTAGAACACAGTGACAAGAAAAAAAATTAAAAATTTTGCAATGACTTATTTCAAAATGGCGAAATAACAGAAAATGAAAATTGAACACGAATTAGGCGAAATAGGGTATGCTTGAATTTTTAGCAAAAATGTGGATACAAATTCCAATTTTTTTTGTTTCCCCAGTTGAACTTATGATGTAGAACACATTGACAAGAAAAAAATTAAAATTTTGCAATGACTTATTTCAAAATGGCGAAATAACGTAAAATGCAATTTGAACACGAATTAGGCGAAATAGGGTATGTTTGAATTTTTAGCAAAAATGGGAAAAAATTTCCAATTTTTTTGTGTTTCCCCAGTAGAACTTATGATGTAGAACACATTGACAAGAAAAAAATTAAAATTTTGCAATGACTTATTTCAAAATGGCGAAATAACGTAAAATGCAATTTGAACACGAATTAGGCGAAATAGGGTATGTTTGAATTTTTAGCAAAATGTGGAAACAAATTCCAATTTTTTGTGTTTCCCCAGTAGAACTTATGATGTAAAACACATTGACAAGGAAAAAATTAAAATTTTTGCAATGACTTATTTCAAAATGGCGAAATAACGTAAAATGCAATTTGAACACGAATTAGGCGAAATAGGGTATGTTTGAATTTTTAGCAAAATTGTGGAAACAAATTCCAATTTTTTTGTGTTTCCCCGGTAGAACTTATGATGTAGAACACATTGACAAGAAAAAAAATTAAAATTTTTGCAATGACTTATTTCAAAATGGCGAAATAACGTAAAATGCAATTTGAACACGAATTAGGCGAAATAGGGTATGTTTGAATTTTTAGCAAAATGTGGAAACAAATTCCAATTTTTTGTGTTTCCCAGTAGAACTTATGATGTAGAACACATTGACAAGAAAAAAATTAAAATTTTGCAATGACTTATTTCAAAATGGCGAAATAACGTAAAATGCAATTTGAACACGAATTAGGCGAAATAGGGTATGTTTGAATTTTTAGCAAAAATGTGCAAAAATTTTTCAATTTTTTTGTGTTTCCCCAGTAGAACTTATGATGTAGAACACATTGACAAGAAAAAAAATAAAATTTTGCAATGCCTTATTTCAAAATGGCGAAATAACGTAAAATGCAATTTGAACACGAATTAGGCGAAATAGGGTATGCTTGAATTTTTAGCAAAATGTGCAAAAGAATTTCAATTTTTTTGTGTTTCCCCAGTAGAACTTATGATCGTAGAACACATTAACAAGAAAAAAAATTAAAATTTTTGCAATGACTTATTTCAAAATGGCGAAATAACGTAAAATGCAAATTGAACACGAATTAGGCGAAATAGGGTATGCTTGAATTTTTAGCAAAAATGTGGATACAAATTCCAATTTTTTTGTGTTTCCCCAGTTGAACTTATGATGTAGAACACATTGACAAGAAAAAAAATTAAAATTTTTGCAATGACTTATTTCAAAATGGCGAAATAACGTAAAATGCAATTTGAACACGAATTAGGCGAAATAGGGTATGTTTGAATTTTTAGCAAAATGTGGAAACAAATTCCAATTTTTTGTGTTTCCCCAGTAGAACTTATGATGTAGAACACATTGACAAGAAAAAAATTAAAATTTTGCAATCACTTATTTCAAAATGGCGAAATAACGTAAAATGCAATTTGATCACGAATTAGGCGAAATTGGGTATGCTTGAATTTTTGGCAAAAATTTGGAAACAAATTCCAATTTTTGTGTTTCCCCAGTAGAACTTATGATGTAGAACACATTGACAAGAAAAAAATTAAAATTTTTGCAATGACTTATTTCAAAATGGCGAAATAACGTAAAATGCAATTTGAACACGAATTAGGCGAAATAGGGTATGTTTGAATTTTTAGCAAAATTGTGGAAACAAATTCCAATTTTTTGTGTTTCCCAGGTAGAACTTATGATGTAGAACACATTGACAAGAAAAAAATTAAAATTTTTGCAATGACTTATTTCAAAATGGCGAAATAACGTAAAATGCAATTTGAACACGAATTAGGCGAAATAGGGTATGTTTGAATTTTTAGCAAAAATGTGGAAACAAATTCCAATTTTTTGTGTTTCCCCAGTAGAACTTATGATGTAGAACACATTGACAAGAAAAAAATTAAAAATTTTGCAATGACTTATTTCAAAATGGCGAAATAACGTAAAATGCAATTTGAACACGAATTAGGCGAAATAGGGTATGTTTGAATTTTTAGCAAAAATGTGGAAACAAATTCCAATTTTTTTGTGTTTCCCCAGTTGAACTTATGATGTAGAACACATTGACAAGAAAAAAAATTAAAAATTTGCAATGACTTATTTCAAAATGGCGAAATAACATAAAATGAAATTTAAACACGAATTAGGCGAAATAGGGTATGCTTGAATTTTTAGCAAAATGTGGATACAAATTCCAATTTTTTGTGTTTCCCAGTTGAACTTATGATGTAGAACACATTGACAAGAAAAAAAATTAAAATTTTTGCAATGACTTATTTCAAAATGGCGAAATAACGTAAAATGCAATTTGAACACGAATTAGGCGAAATAGGGTATGTTTGAATTTTTAGCAAAAATGTGGAAACAAATTCCAATTTTTTGTGTTTCCCCAGTAGAACTTATGATGTAGAACACATTGACAAGAAAAAAAATTAAAATTTGTGCAATGACTTATTTCAAAATGGCGAAATAACGTAAAATGCAATTTGAACACGAATTAAAGTGAAATAGGGTATGCTTGAATTTTTAGCAAAAATGTGCAAACAAAATCCAATTTTTTTGTGTTTCCCCAGTTGAACTTATGATGTAGAACACATTGACAAGAAAAAAAATTAAACATTTTGGAATGACTTATTTCAAAATGGCGAAATAACGTAAAATGCAAATTGAACACGAATTAGGCGAAATAGGGTATGCTTGAATTTTTAGCAAAAATGTGGAAACAAATTCCAATTTTTTTGTGTTTCCCAGTAGAACTTATGATGTAAAACACATTGACAAGAAAAAAAAAAAATTTTTGCAATGACTTATTTCAAAATGGCGAAATAACGTAAAATGCAATTTGAACACGAATTAGGCGAAATATGGTAAGCTTGTATTATTAGCAAAAATGTGGATACAAATTCCAATTTTTTGTGTTTCCCCAGTTGAACTTATGATGTAGAACACATTGACAAGAAAAAAAATTAAAATTTTGCAATGACTTATTTCAAAATGGCGAAATAACGTAAAATGCAATTTGAACACGAATTAGGCGAAATAGGGTATGTTTGAATTTTTAGCAAAAATGTGCAAAAATTTTTCAATTTTTTTGTGTTTCCCCAGTAGAACTTATGATGTAGAACACATTAACAAGAAAAAAAATTAAAATTTTGCAAAAAATTTTTCAAAATGGCGAAATAACGTAAAATGCAATTTGATCACGAATTAGGCGAAATTGGGTATGCTTGAATTTTTGGCAAAAATTTGGAAACAAATTCCAATTTTTTGTGTTTCCCCAGTAGAACTTATGATGTAGAACACATTTAAAAAAAAAAAATTAAAATTTTTGCAATGACTTATTTCAAAATGGCGAAATAACGTAAAATGCAATTTGAACACGAATTAGGCGAAATAGGGTATGTTTGAATTTTTAGCAAAATTGTGGAAACAAATTCAATTTTTTGTGTTTCCCAGGTAGAACTTATGATGTAGAACACATTGACAAGAAAAAAAATTAAAATTTTTGCAATCGCTGATTTCAAAATGGCGAAATAACGTAAAATGCAATTTGAACACGAATTAGGCGAAATAGGGTATGTTTGAATTTTTAGCAAAAATGTGGAAACAAATTCCAATTTTTTGTGTTTCCCAGTAGAACTTATGATGTAGAACACATTGACAAGAAAAAAAAAATTAAAATTTTTGCAATGACTTATTTCAAAATGGCGAAATAACGTAAAATGCAATTTGAACACGAATTAGGCGAAATAGGGTATGTTTGAATTTTTAGCAAAAATGTGGAAACAAATTCCAATTTTTTGTGTTTCCCCAGTTGAACTTATGATGTAGAACACATTGACAAGAAAAAAATTAAAATTTTGCAATGACTTATTTCAAAATGGCGAAATAACGTAAAATGCAATTTGAACACGAATTAGGCGAAATAGGGTATGTTTGAATTTTAGCAAAATGTGGAAACAAATTCCAATTTTTTGTGTTTCCCCAGTAGAACTTATGATGTAGAACACATTGACAAGAAAAGAAATTAAAATTTGTGCAATGACTTATTTCAAAATGGCGAAATAACGTAAAATGCAATTTGAACACGAATTAGGTGAAATAGGGTATGTTTGAATTTTTAGCAAAAATGTGCAAACATTTTTCAATTTTTTGTGTTTCCCCAGTTGAACTTATGATGTAGAACACATTGACAAGAAAAAAAATTAAACATTTTGGAATGACTTATTTCAAAATGGCGAAATAACGTAAAATGCAAATTGAACACGAATTAGGCGAAATAGGGTATGCTTGAACTTTTTAGCAAAAATGTGCAAACAAATTCCAATTTTTTTGTGTTTCCCCAGTAGAACTTATGATGTAAAACACATTGACAAGAAAAAAAAATAAAATTTTTGCAATGACTTATTTCAAAATGGCGAAATAACGTAAAATGCAATTTGAACACGAATTAGGCGAAATAGGGTATGCTTGAATTTTTAGCAAAAATGTGGATACAAATTCCAATTTTTTGTGTTTCCCCAGTTGAACTTATGATGTAGAACACAGTGACAAGAAAAAAATTAAAATTTTTGCAATGACTTATTTCAAAATGGCGAAATAACGTAAAATGCAATTTGAACACGAATTAGGCGAAATAGGGTATGCTTGAATTTTTAGCAAAAATGTGGATACAAATTCCAATTTTTAATGATGTTTCCCCAGTTGAACTTATGATGTAGAACACATTGACAAGAAAAAAAATTAAAATTTTTGCAATGACTTATTTCAAAATGGCGAAATAACGTAAAATGCAATTTGAACACGAATTAGGCGAAATAGGGTATGTTTGAATTTTTAGCAAAAATGTGGAAACAAATTCCAATTTTTTTGTGTTTCCCCAGTAGAACTTATGATGTAGAACACATTGACAAGAAAAAAAAATTAAAATTTTGCAATCACTTATTTCAAAATGGCGAAATAACGTAAAATGCAATTTGAACACGAATTAGGCGAAATAGGGTATGCTTGAATTTTTGGCAAAAATTTGGAAACAAATTCAATTTTTGTGTTTCCCCAGTAGAACTTATGATGTAGAACACATTGACAAGAAAAAAAATTAAAATTTTTGCAATGACTTATTTCAAAATGGCGAAATAACGTAAAATGCAATTTGAACACGAATTAGGCGAAATAGGGTATGTTTGAATTTTTAGCAAAAATGTGCAAAAATTTTCCAATTTTTTTGTGTTCCCCAGTAGAACTTATGATGTAAAACACATTGACAAGAAAAAATTAAAATTTTTGCAATGACTTATTTCAAAATGGCGAAATAACGTAAAATGCAATTTGAACACGAATTAGGCGAAATAGGGTATGTTTGAATTTTTAGCAAAATTGTGGAAACAAATTCCAATTTTTTGTGTTTCCCAGTAGAACTTATGATGTAGAACACATTGACAAGAAAAAAATTAAAATTTTTGCAATGACTTATTTCAAAATGGCGAAATAACGTAAAATGCAATTTGAACACGAATTAGGCGAAATAGGGTATGTTTGAATTTTTAGCAAAATGTGGAAACAAATTCAATTTTTTGTGTTTCCCCAGTTGAACTTATGATGTAGAACACATTGACAAGAAAAAAAAATTAAAAATTTTGCAATGACTTATTTCAAAATGGCGAAATAACATAAAATGAAAATTGAACACGAATTAGGCGAAATAGGGTATGCTTGAATTTTTAGCAAAAATGTGGATACAAATTCCAATTTTTTTGTGTTTCCCCAGTTGAACTTATGATGTAGAACACATTGACAAGAAAAAAAATTAAAAATTTTGCAATGACTTATTTCAAAATGGCGAAATAACGTAAAATGCAATTTGAACACGAATTTGGTGAAATAGGGTATGTTTGAATTTTTAGCAAAAATGTGGAAACAAATTCAATTTTTTTGTGTTTCCCCAGTTGAACTTATGATGTAGAACACATTGACAAGAAAAAAATTAAAAATTTTTGAAAACTTATTTCAAAATGGCGAAATAACGTAAAATGCAATTTGAACACGAATTAGGTGAAATAGGGTATGTTTGAATTTTTAGCAAAAATGTGGAAACAAATTCCAATTTTTTTGTGTTTCCCCAGTTGAACTTATGATGTAGAACACATTGACAAGAAAAAAAATTAAACATTTTGGAATGACTTATTTCAAAATGGCGAAATAACGTAAAATGCAAATTGAACACGAATTAGGCGAAATAGGGTATGCTTGAACTTTTAGCAAAATTTGGAAACAAATTCCAATTTTTTGTGTTTCCCCAGTAGAACTTATGATGTAAAACACATTGACAAGAAAAAAAAATAAAATTTTTGCAATGACTTATTTCAAAATGGCGAAATAACGTAAAATGCAATTTGAACACGAATTAGGCGAAATAGGGTATGCTTGATTTTTAGCAAAAATGTGGAAACAAATTCCAATTTTTTTGTGTTTCCCCAGTAGAACTTATGATGTAGAACACATTGACAAGAAAAAAAAATTAAAATTTTTGCAATGACTTATTTGAAAATGGCGAAATAACGTAAAATGCAATTTGAACACGAATTAGGCGAAATAGGGTATGTTTGAATTTTTAGCAAAAATGTGGAAACAAATTCCAATTTTTTTGTGTTTCTCCAGTTGAACTTATGATGTAGAACACAGTGACAAGAAAAAAAATTAAAATTTTTGCAATGACTTATTTCAAAATGGCGAAATAACAGAAAATGAAAATTGAACACGAATTAGGCGAAATAGGGTATGCTTGAATTTTTAGCAAAAATGTGGATACAAATTCCAATTTTTTTGTGTTTCCCCAGTTGAACTTATGATGTAGAACACATTGACAAGAAAAAAATTAAAATTTTTGCAATGACTTATTTCAAAATGGCGAAATAACGTAAAATGCAATTTGAACACGAATTAGGCGAAATAGGGTATGTTTGAATTTTTAGCAAAAATGTGGAAACAAATTCCAATTTTTTTGTGTTTCCCCAGTAGAACTTATGATGTAGAACACATTGACAAGAAAAAAAAATAAAATTTTGCAATCACTTATTTCAAAATGGCGAAATAACGTAAAATGCAATTTGAACACGAATTAGCCGAAATTGGGTATGCTTGAATTTTTAGCAAAAATTTGGAAACAAATTCCAATTTTTGTGTTTCCCCAGTAGAACTTATGATGTAGAACACATTGACAAGAAAAAAAATTAAAATTTTGCAATGACTTATTTCAAAATGGCGAAATAACGTAAAATGCAATTTGAACACGAATTAGGCGAAATAGGGTATGTTTGAATTTTTAGCAAAAATGTGGAAACAAATTCCAATTTTTTTTGTGTTTCCCCAGTAGAACTTATGATGTTAAACACATTGACAAGACAAAAATTAAAATTTTTGCAATGACTTATTTCAAAATGGCGAAATAACGTAAAATGCAATTTGAACACGAATTAGGCGAAATAGGGTATGTTTGAATTTTTAGCAAAAATGTGGAAACAAATTCCAATTTTTGTGTGTTTCCCCAGTAGAACTTATGATGTAGAACACATTGACAAGAAAAAAATTAAAATTTTTGCAATGACTTATTTCAAAATATCCAGAGGACATATATAGCAATACGGACACGATTTAGGCGAAATAGGGTATGTTTGAATTTTTAGCAAAAATGTGGAAACAAATTCCAATTTTTTGTGTTTCCCAGTAGAACTTATGATGTAGAACACATTGACAAGAAAAAAAATTAAAATTTTGCAATGACTTATTTCAAAATGGCGAAATAACGTAAAATGCAATTTGAACACGAATTAGGCGAAATAGGGTATGTTTGAATTTTTAGCAAAAATGTGGAAACAAATTCCAATTTTGTTGTGTTTCCCCAGTAGAACTTATGATGTAGAACACATTGACAAGAAAAAAAAATAAAATTTTGCAATGACTTATTTCAAAATGCGAAATAACGTAAAATGCAATTTGAACACGAATTAGGCGAAATAGGGTATGCTTGAATTTTTAGCAAAAATTTGGAAACAAATTCCAATTTTTTTGTGTTTCCCCAGTAGAACTTATTATGTAGAACACATTGACAAGAAAAAAAATTAAAAATTTTGCAATGACTTATTTCAAAATGGCGAAATAACGTAAAATGCAATTTGAACACGAATTAGGCGAAATAGGGTATGCTTGAATTTTTAGCAAAAATGTGGATACAAATTGAATTTTTTGTGTTTCCCCAGTTGAACTTATGATGTAGAACACAGTGACAAGAAAAAAAATTAAAATTTTTGCAATGACTTATTTCAAAATGGCGAAATAACAGAAAATGAAAATTGAACACGAATTAGGCGAAATAGGGTATGCTTGAATTTTTAGCAAAAATGTGGATACAAATTCCAATTTTTTTGTGTTTCCCCAGTTGAACTTATGATGTAGAACACATTGACAAGAAAAAAAAATTAAAATTTTGCAATGACTTATTTCAAAATGGCGAAATAACGTAAAATGCAATTTGAACACGAATTAGGCGAAATAGGGTATGTTTGAATTTTTAGCAAAAATTTGGAAACAAATTCAATTTTTTGTGTTTCCCCAGTAGAACTTATGATGTAGAACACATTGACAAGAAAAAAAATTAAAATTTTGCAATGACTTATTTCAAAATGGCGAAATAACGTAAAATGCAATTTGAACACGAATTAGGCGAAATAGGGTATGTTTGAATTTTTAGCAAAAATGTGGAAACAAATTCCAATTTTTTGTGTTTCCCCAGTAGAACTTATGATGTAAAACACATTGACAAGAAAAAAATTAAAATTTTTGCAATGACTTATTTCAAAATGGCGAAATAACGTATAATGCAATTTGAACACGAATTAGGCGAAATAGGGTATGTTTGAATTTTTAGCAAAATTGTGGAAACAAATTCCAATTTTTTGTGTTTCCCCAGTAGAACTTATGATGTAGAACACATTGACAAGAAAAAAATTAAAATTTTGCAATGACTTATTTCAAAATGGCGAAATAACGTAAAATGCAATTTGAACACGAATTAGGCGAAATAGGGTATGTTTGAAATTTTAGCAAAAATGTGGAAACAAATTCAATTTTTTTTGTGTTTCCCCAGTAGAACTTATGATGTAGAACACATTGACAAGAAAAAAAATTAAAATTTTTGCAATGACTTATTTCAAAATCGCGAAGTGACGTGTATTGTTATTTGAAAACGAATTAGGCGAAATAGGGTATGTTTGAATTTTTAGCAAAAATGTGGAAACAAATTCCAATTTTTTGTGTTTCCCCAGTAGAACTTATGATGTAGAACACATTGACAAGAAAAAAAAATAAAATTTTGCAATGCCTTATTTCAAAATGGCGAAATAACGTAAAATGCAATTTGAACACGAATTAGGCGAAATAGGGTATGCTTGAATTTTTAGCAAAAATGTGGATACAAATTCCAATTTTTTTGTGTTTCCCCAGTTGAACTTATGATGTAGAACACAGTGACAAGAAAAAAAATTAAAATTTTTGCAATGACTTATTTCAAAATGGCGAAATAACAGAAAATGAAAATTGAACACGAATTAGGCGAAATAGGGTATGCTTGAATATTTAGCAAAAATGTGGATACAAATTCCAATTTTTTGTGTTTCCCCAGTTGAACTTATGATGTAGAACACATTGACAAGAAAAAAAATTAAAATTTTTGCAATGACTTATTTCAAAATGGCGAAATAACGTAAAATGCAATTTGAACACGAATTAGGCGAAATAGGGTATGTTTGAAATTTTATCAAAAATGTGGAAACAAATTCCAATTTTTTGTGTTTCCCAGTAGAACTTATGATGTAGAACACATTGACAAGAAAAAAAATTAAATTTTTGCAAAAAAACTTTTCAAAATGGCGAAATAACGTAAAATGCAATTTGATCACGAATTAGGCGAAATAGGGTATGCTTGAATTTTTAGCAAAAATGTGGAAACAAATTCCAAATTTTTTTGTGTTTCCCCAGTAGAACTTATGATGTAGAACACATTGACAAGAAAAAAAATTAAAATTTTTGCAATGACTTATTTCAAAATGGCGAAATAACGTAAAATGCAATTTGAACACGAATTAGGCGAAATAGGGTATGTTTGAATTTTTAGCAAAATTGTGGAAACAAATTCCAATTTTTTTGTGTTTCCCAGGTAGAACTTATGATGTAGAACACATTGACAAGAAAAAAATTAAAATTTTTGCAATGACTTATTTCAAAATGGCGAAATAACGTAAAATGCAATTTGAACACGAATTAGGCGAAATAGGGTATGTTTGAATTTTTAGCAAAATGTGGAAACAAATTCCAATTTTTTGTGTTTCCCAGTAGAACTTATGATGTAGAACACATTGACAAGAAAAAAAATTAAAATTTTTGCAATGACTTATTTCAAAATGGCGAAATAACATAAAATGCAATTTGAACACGAATTAGGCGAAATAGGGTATGTTTGAATTTTTAGCAAAAATGTGGAAACAAATTCCAATTTTTGTGTTTCCCCAGTTGAACTTATGATGTAGAACACATTGACAAGAAAAAAATTAAAAATTTTGCAATGACTTATTTCAAAATGGCGAAATAACATAAAATGAAAATTGAACACGAATTAGGCGAAATAGGTTATGCTTGAATTTTTAGCAAAATGTGGATACAAATTCCAATTTTTTGTGTTTCCCCAGTTGAACTTATGATGTTGAACACATTAACAAGAAAAAAAATTAAAATTTTTGCAATGACTTATTTCAAAATGGCGAAATAACGTAAAATGCAATTTGAACACGAATTAGGCGAAATAGGGTATGTTTGAATTTTTAGCAAAAATGACGAAAAAATTTCCATTTTTTTGTGTTTCCACAGTAGAACTTATGATGTAAAACACATTGACAAGAAAAAAAATTAAAATTTTTGCAATGACTTATTTCAAAATGGCGAAATAACGTAAAATGCAATTTGAACACGAATTAGGCGAAATAGGGTATGTTTGAATTTTTAGCAAAATTGTGGAAACAAATTCCAATTTTTTTGTGTTTCCCCAGTAGAACTTATGATGTAGAACACATTGACAAGAAAAAAAATTAAACATTTTTGAATGACTTATTTCAAAATGGCGAAATAACGTAAAATGCAAATTGAACACGAATTAGGCGAAATAGGGTATGCTTGAACTTTTAGCAAAAATTTGGATACAAATTCAATTTTTTGTGTTTCCCAGTAGAACTTATGATGTAGAACACATTGACAAGAAAAAAAATTAAAATTTTTGCAATGACTTATTTGAAAATGGCGAAATAACGTAAAATGCAATTTGAACACGAATTAGGCGAAATAGGGTATGTTTGAATTTTTAGCAAAAATGTGGAAACAAATTCCAATTTTTTTGTGTTTCCACAGTTGAACTTATGATGTAGAACACATTGACAAGAAAAAAAATTAAAATTTTTGCAATCACTTATTTCAAAATGGCGAAATAACGTAAAATGCAATTTGAACACGAATTAGGCGAAAGAGGGTATGCTTGAATTTTTAGCAAAAATGTGGAAATAAATTCCAATTTTTTTGTGTTTCCCCAGTAGAACTTATGATGTAGAACACATTGACAAGAAAAAAAAAAAATTTTTGCAATGACTTATTTCAAAATGGCGAAATAACGTAAAATGCAATTTGAACACGAATTAGGCGAAATAGGGTATGCTTGAATTTTTAGCAAAAATGTGGATACAAATTCCAATTTTTTTGTGTTTCCCCAGTTGAACTTATGATGTAAAACACATTGACAAGAAAAAAAATTAAAAATTTTGCAATGACTTATTTCAAAATGGCGAAATAACGTAAAATGCAAATTGAACACGAATTAGGCGAAATAGGGTATGCTTGAATTTTTAGCAAAAATGTGCAAAAAAATTCCAATTTTTTTGTGTTTCGCCAGTAGAACTTATTATGTAGAACACATTGACAAGAAAAAAAATTAAAATTTTTGCAATGACTTATTTCAAAATGGCGAAATAACGTAAAATGCAATTTGAATACGAATTAGGCGAAATAGGGTATGCTTGAATTTTTAGCAAAAATGTGGATACAAATTCGAATTTTTTTGTGTTTCCCCAGTTGAACTTATGATGTAGAACACAGTGACAAGAAAAAAAAAAATTTGTGCAATGACTTATTTCAAAATGGCGAAATAACGTAAAATGCAATTTGAACACGAATTAGGTGAAATATTGAATGTTTGAATTTTTAGCAAAAATGTGGAAACAAATTCAATTTTTTGTGTTTCCCCAGTTGAACTTATGATGTAAAACACATTGACAAGAAAAAAAATTAAAATTTTTGCAATCACTTATTTCAAAATGGCGAAATAACGTAAAATGCAATTTGAACACGAATTAGGCGAAATAGGGTATGCTTGAACTTTTAGCAAAAATTTGGAAACAAATTCCAATTTTTTTGTGTTTTCCCAGTAGAACTTATGATGTAGAACACATTGACAAGAAAAAAAATTAAATTTTTGCAATGACTTATTTGAAAATGGCGAAATAACGTAAAATGCAATTTGAACACGAATTAGGCGAAATAGGGTATGTTTGAATTTTAGCAAAATGTGGAAACAAATTCAATTTTTTTTGTGTTTCCCCAGTAGAACTTATGATGTAAAACACATTGACAAGAAAAAAAAATAAAATTTGTGCAATCACTTATTTCAAAAAGGCGAAATAACGTAAAATGCAATTTGAACACGAATTAGGCGAAATTGGGTATGCTTGAATTTTTAGCAAAAATGTGCAAAAATTTTCCAATTTTTTTGTGTTTCCCCAGTAGAACTTATGATGTAGAACACATTGACAAGAAAAAAAATTAAAATTTTTGCAATGACTTATTTGAAAATGGCGAAATAACGTAAAATGCAATTTGAACACGAATTAGGCGAAATAGGGTATGTTTGAATTTTTAGCAAAAAATGTGGAAACAAATTCCAATTTTTTTGTGTTTCCCCAGTTGAACTTATGATGTAGAACACATTGACAAGAAAAAAAAATAAAATTTTTGCAATCACTTATTTCAAAATGGCGAAATAACGTAAAATGCAATTTGAACACGAATTAGGCGAAATAGGGTATGCTTGAACGTTTAGCAAAAATTTGGAAACAAAGTCCAATTTTTTGTGTTTCCTCGGTAGAACTTATGATGTAGAACACATTGACAAGAAAAAAAATTAAAATTTTTGCAATGACTTATTTCAAAATGGCGAAATAACGTAAAATGCAATTTGAACACGAATTAGGCGAAAGAGGGTATGTTTGAATTTTTAGCAAAATGTGGAAACAAATTCCAATTTTTTGTGTTTCCCCAGTAGAACTTATGATGTAGAACACATTGACAAAAAAAAAAAAAAAATTTTTGCAATGACTTATTTCAAAATGGCGAAATAACGTAAAATGCAATTTGAACACGAATTAGGCGAAATAGGGTATGCTTGAATTTTTAGCAAAATGTGGATACAAATTCCAATTTTTTTTGTGTTTCCCCAGTTGAACTTATGATGTAAAACACATTGACAAGAAAAAAAATTAAAATTTTTGCAATCACTTATTTCAAAATGGCGAAATAACGTAAAATGCAAATTGAACACGAATTAGGCGAAATAGGGTATGCCTGAACTTTTAGCAAAAATTTGGAAACAAATTCTAATTTTTTTGTGTTTCCCCAGTAGAACTTATTATGTAGAACACATTGACAAGAAAAAAAATTAAAATTTTGCAATGACTTATTTCAAAATGGCGAAATAACGTAAAATGCAATTTGAATACGAATTAGGCGAAATAGGGTATGCTTGAATTTTTAGCAAAAATGTGGATACAAATTCTAATTTTTTTGTGTTTCCCCAGTTGAACTTATGATGTAGAACACAGTGACAAGAAAAAAAATTAAAAATTTTGCAATGACTTATTTCAAAATGGCGAAATAACGTAAAATGCAAATTGAACACGAATTAGGCGAAATAGGGTATGCCTGAACTTTTAGCAAAAATTTGGAAACAAATTCCAATTTTTTTGTGTTTCCCCAGTAGAACTTATTATGTAGAACACATTGACAAGAAAAAAAATTAAAATTTTTGCAATGACTTATTTCAAAATGGCGAAATAACGTAAAATGCAATTTGAACACGAATTAGGCGAAATAGGGTATGCTTGAATTTTTAGCAAAAATGTGGATACAAATTCGAATTTTTTTGTGTTTCCCCAGTTGAACTTATGATGTAGAACACAGTGACAAGAAAAAAATTAAAATTTTGCAATGACTTATTTCAAAATGGCGAAATAACATAAAATGAAAATTGAACACGAATTAGGCGAAATAGGGTATGCTTGAACTTTTAGCAAAAATTTGGAAACAAATTCTAATTTTTTTGTGTTTTCGCAGTAGAACTTATGATGTAGAACACATTGACAAGAAAAAAAAATAAAATTTTTGCAATGACTTATTTCAAAATGGCGAAATAACGTTAAATGCAATTTGAACACGAATTAGGCGAAATTGGGTATGCTTGAATTTTTAGCAAAATTTGGAAACAAATTCAATTTTTTGTGTTTCCCCAGTAGAACTTATGATGTAGAACACATTGACAAGAAAAAAAAATTAAAATTTTTGCAACGACTTATTTCAAAATGGCGAAATAACGTAAAATGCAATTTGAACACGAATTAGGCGAAATAGGGTATGCTTGAATTTTTAGCAAAATGTGGATACAAATTCCAATTTTTTGTGTTTCCCCAGTTGAACTTATGATGTAGAACACATTGACAAGAAAAAAAAATTAAAATTTTGCAATGACTTATTTCAAAATGGCGAAATAACGTAAAATGCAATTTGAACACGAATTAGGCGAAATAGGGTATGCTTGAACTTTTAGCAAAAATTTGGAAACAAATTCCAATTTTTTGTGTTCCCCAGTAGAACTTATGATGTAGAACACATTGACAAGAAAAAAAATTAAAATTTTTGCAATGACTTATTTCAAAATGGCGAAATAACGTAAAATGCAATTTGAACACGAATTTGGTGAAATAGGGTATGTTTGAATTTTTAGCAAAAATGTGGAAACAAATTCAATTTTTTGTGTTTCCCCAGTTGAACTTATGATGTAGAACACATTGACAAGAAAAAAAAATTAAACATTTTGGAATGACTTATTTCAAAATGGCGAAGTAACGTAAAATGCAAATTGAACACGAATTAGGCGAAATAGGGTATGCTTGAATTTTTAGCAAAAATGTGGAAACAAATTCCAATTTTTTTGTGTTTCCCAGTAGAACTTATGATGTAGAACACATTGACAAGAAAAAAAATTACAATTTTTGCAATAACTTATTTCAAAATGGCGAAATAACGTAAAATGCAATTTGAACACGAATTAGGCGAAATATGGTATGTTTGAATTTTTAGCAAAAACGTGGAAAAAAATTCCAATTTTTTTGTGTTTCCCCAGTAGAACTTATGATGTAGAACACATTGACAAGAAAAAAAAAAAAATTTTGCAATCACTTATTTCAAAATGGCGAAATAACGTAAAATGCAATTTGAACACGAATTAGGCGAAATTGGGTATGCTTGAATTTTGAGCAAAAATTTGGAAACAAATTCCAATTTTTGTGTGTTTCCCCAGTAGAATTTATGATGTAAAACACATTGACAAGAAAAAAAAAAAATTTTTGCAACGACTTATTTCAAAATGGCGAAATAACGTAAAATACAATTTGAACACGAATTAGGCGAAATAGGGTGTGCTTGAATTTTTAGCAAAAATGTGGAAACAAATTCCAATTTTTGTGTGTTTCCCAGTAGAACTTATGATGTAGAACACATTGACAAGAAAAAAAATTTAAAATTTTGCAATGACTTATTTCAAAATGGCGAAATAACGTAAAATGCAATTTGAACACGAATTAGGCGAAATTGGGTATGCTTGAATTTTTAGCAAAAATTTGGAAACAAATTCCAATTTTTTTGTGTTTCCCCAGTAGAACTTATGATGTAGAACACATTGACAAGAAAAAAAATTTTGCAATAACTTATTTCAAAATGGCGAAATAACGTAAAATGCAATTTGAACACGAATTAGGCGAAATAGGGTATGCTTGAACTTTTAGCAAAAATTTGGAAACAAATTCCAATTTTTTTGTGTTTTCCCAGTAGAACTTATGATGTAGAACACATTGACAAGAAAAAAAATTAAAATTTTTGCAATGACTTATTTCAAAATGGCGAAATAACGTTAAATGCAATTTGAACACGAATTAGGCGAAATAGGGTATGTTTGAATTTTTAGCAAAAATGTGGAAACAAATTCCAATTATTTTGTGTTTCCCCAGTAGAACTTATGATGTAGAACACATTGACAAGAAAAAAAAAAAAAAAAAATTTTTCCAATCACTTATTTCAAAATGGCGAAATAACGTAAAATGCAATTTGAACACGAATTAGGCGAAATAGGGTATGCTTGAATTTTTAGCAAAAATGTGGATACAAATTCCAATTTTTTTGTGTTTCCCCAGTTGAACTTATGATGTAGAACACATTGAAAAAAAAAAAAAAAAATTTTGCAATAACTTATTTCAAAATGGCGAAATAACGTAAAATGCAATTTGAACACGAATTAGGCGAAATAGGGTATGCTTGAACTTTTAGCAAAAATTTGGAAACAAATTCCAATTTTTTAGTGTTTTCCCAGTAGAACTTATGATGTAGAACACATTGACAAGAAAAAAAATTAAAATTTTTGCAATGACTTATTTCAAAATGGCGAAATAACGTAAAATGCAATTTGAACACGAATTAGGCGAAATTGGGTATGCTTGAATTTTTAGCAAAATTTGGAAGCAAATTCAATTTTTTGTGTTTCCCCAGTAGAACTTATGATGTAGAACACATTGACAAGAAAAAAAATTACAATTTTTGCAATGACTTATTTCAAAATGGCGAAATAACGTAAAATGCAATTTGAACACGAATTAGGCGAAATATGGTATGTTTGAATTTTTAGCAAAAACGTGGAAAAAATTCCAATTTTTTGTGTTTCCCCAGTAGAACTTATGATGTAGAACACATTGACAAGAAAAAAAAAAAAAATTTTGCAATCACTTATTTCAAAATGGCGAAATAACGTAAAATGCAATTTGAACACGAATTAGGCGAAATTGGGTATGGAATTTTGAGGAAACATTTGGAAACAAATTCCAATTTTTGTGTGTTTCCCCAGTAGAATTTATGATGTAAAACACATTGACAAGAAAAAAAAAATTTTTGCAACGACTTATTTCAAAATGGCGAAATAACGTAAAATACAATTTGAACACGAATTAGGCGAAATAGGGTGTGCTTGAATTTTTAGCAAAAATGTGGATACAAATTCCAATTTTTGTGTGTTTCCCCAGTTGAACTTATGATGTAGAACACATTGACAAGAAAAAAATTTAAAATTTTGCAATCACTTTTTTCAAAATTGCGAAATAACGTGAAATGCTCTTTGAACACGAATTAGGCGAAATTGGGTATGCTTGAATTTTTAGCAAAATTTGGAAGCAAATTCAATTATTTTGTGTTTCCCAGTAGAACTTATGATGTAGAACACATTGACAAGAAAAAAAAAAAATTTTCCAATCACTTATTTCAAAATGGCGAAATAACGTAAAATGCAATTTGAACACGAATTAGGCGAAATAGGGTATGCTTGAATTTTTAGCAAAAATGTGGATATAAATTCCAATTTTTTGTGTTTCCCCAGTTGAACTTATGATGTAGAACACATTGACAAGAAAAAAAAATTTTGCAATAACTTATTTCAAAATGGCGAAATAACGTAAAATGCAATTTGAACACGAATTAGGCGAAATTGGGTATGCTTGAATTTTTAGCAAAAATTTGGAAACAAATTCCAATTTTTAGTGTTTTCCCAGTAGAACTTATGATGTAGAACACATTGACAAGAAAAAAAAATTAAAATTTTGCAATGACTTATTTCAAAATGGCGAAATAACGTAAAATGCAATTTGAACACGAATTAGGCGAAATTGGGTATGCTTGAATTTTTAGCAAAAATTTGGAAGCAAATTCCAATTTTTTTGTGTTTCCCCAGTAGAACTTATGATGTAGAACACATTGACAAGAAAAAAAAAAATTTTGCAATAACTTATTTCAAAATGGCGAAATAACGTAAAATGCAATTTGAACACGAATTAGGCGAAATAGGGTATGCTTGAACTTTTAGCAAAAATTTGGAAACAAATTCCAATTTTTTTGTGTTTCCCCAGTAGAACTTATGATGTAGAACACATTGACAAGAAAAAAATTAAAATTTTTGCAATGACTTATTTCAAAATGGCGAAATAACGTTAAATGCAATTTGAACACGAATTAGGCGAAATAGGGTATGTTTGAATTTTTAGCAAAAATGTGGAAACAAATTCCAATTATTTTGTGTTTCCCCAGTAGAACTTATGATGTAGAACACATTGACAAGAAAAAAAATAAAATTTTTCCAATCACTTATTTCAAAATGGCGAAATAACGTAAAATGCAATTTGAACACGAATTAGGCGAAATAGGGTATGCTTGAATTTTTAGCAAAAATGTGGATATAAATTCCAATTTTTTGTGTTTCCCCAGTTGAACTTATGATGTAGAACACATTGACAAGAAAAAAAAATAAAATTTTTGCAATGACTTATTTCAAAATGGCGAAATAACGTAAAATGCAATTTGAATTAGGCGAAATTGGGTATGTTTGAATTTTTAGCAAAAATGTGGAAACAAATTCCAATTTTTTGGTGTTTCCCAGTTGAACTTATGATGTAGAACACATTGACAAGAAAAAAAATTAAAATTTTTGCAATGACTTATTTCAAAATGGCGAAATAACGTTAAATGCAATTTGAACACGAATTAGGCGAAATAGGGTATGTTTGAATTTTTAGCAAAAATGTGGAAACAAATTCCAATTATTTTGTGTTTCCCCAGTAGAACTTATGATGTAGAACACATTGACAAGAAAAAAAATAAAATTTTTCCAATCACTTATTTCAAAATGGCGAAATAACGTAAAATGCAATTTGAACACGAATTAGGCGAAATAGGGTATGCTTGAACTTTTAGCAAAAATTTTGAAACAAATTCCAATTTTTTGTGTTTCCCCAGTAGAACTTATGATGTAGATCACATTGACAAGAAAAAAAATTAAAATTTTTGCAATGACTTATTTCAAAATGGCGAAATAACATAAAATGCAATTTGAACACGAATTAGGCGAAATAGGGTATGCTTGAACTTTTAGCAAATATTTGGAAACAAATTCCAATTTTTTGTGTTTCCCCAGTTGAACTTATGATGTAGAACACATTGACAAAAAAAAAAAAAATTTTGGCAATGACTTATTTCAAAATGGCGAAATAACGTAAAATGCAATTTGAACACCAATTAGGCGAAATAGGGTATGCTTGAATTTTTAGCAAAAAATGTGGATACAAATTCCAATTTTTTTGTGTTTCCCCAGTAGAACTTATGATGTAGAACACATTGACAAGAAAATAAAAAATTATTGCAATCACTTATTTCAAAATGGCGAAATAACGTAAAATGCAATTTGAACACGAATTAGGCGAAATTGGGTATGCTTGAATTTTTAGCAAAAATTTGGAAACAAATTCCAATTTTTTTTTTTTTTCCCCAGTAGAACTTATGATGTAGAACACATTGACAAGAAAAAAAATAAAATTTTGCAATAACTTATTTCAAAATGGCGAAATAACGTAAAATGCAATTTGAACACGAATTAGGCGAAATAGGCTATGCTTGAACTTTTAGCAAAAATTTGGAAACAAATTCCAATTTTTTAGTGTTTTCCCAGTAGAACTTATGATGTAGAACACATTGACAAGAAAAAAAATTAAAATTTTTGCAATGACTTATTTCAAAATGGCGAAATAACGTTAAATGCAATTTGAACACGAATTAGGCGAAATAGGGTATGTTTGAATTTTTAGCAAAAATGTGCCAACAAAATCCAATTATTTTGTGTTTCCCCAGTAGAACTTATGATGTAGAACACATTGACAAAAAAAAAAAAAAATTTTGCAATCACTTATTTCAAAATGGCGAAATAACGTAAAATGCAATTTGAACACGAATTAGGCGAAATTGGGTATGCTTGAATTTTTAGCAAAAATTTGGAAGCAAATTCCATTTTTTTGTGTTTCCCCAGTAGAACTTATGATGTAGAACACATTGACAAAAAAAAATTAAAATTTTTGCAATAACTTATTTCAAAATGGCGAAATAACGTAAAATGCAATTTGAACACGAATTAGGCGAAATAGGGTATGCTTGAACTTCTAGCAAAAATTTGGAAACAAATTCCAATTTTTTAGTGTTTTCCCAGTAGAACTTATGATGTAGAACACATTGACAAGAAAAAAATTAAAATTTTTGCAATGACTTATTTCAAAATGGCGAAATAACGTTAAATGCAATTTGAACACGAATTAGGCGAAATAGGGTATGTTTGAATTTTTAGCAAAAATGTGGAAACAAATTCCAATTTTTTTGTGTTTCTCCAGTAGAACTTATGATGTAGAACACATTGACAAGAAAAAAAATTAAAATTTTTGCAATGACTTATTTCAAAATGGCGAAATAACGTAAAATGCAATTTGAACACGAATTAGGCGAAATAGGGTATGTTTGAATTTTTAGCAAAAATTTGGAAACAAATTCCAATTTTTTTGTGTTTCCTCAGTAGAACTTATGATGTAGAACACATTGAAAAGAAAAAAATTAAAATTTTGCAATGACTTATTTCAAAATGGCGAAATAACGTAAAATGCAATTTGAACACGAATTAGGCGAAATAGGGTATGCTTGAACTTTTAGCAAATATTTGGAAACAAATTCCAATTTTTGTGTTTCCCCAGTTGAACTTATGATGTAGAACACATTGACAAAAAAAAAAAATTTTGGCAATGACTTATTTCAAAATGGCGAAATAACGTAAAATGCAATTTGAACACGAATTAGGCGAAATAGGGTATGCTTGAACTTTTAGCAAATATTTGGAAACAAATTCCAATTTTTTGTGTTTCCCCAGTTGAACTTATGATGTAGAACACATTGACAAAAAAAAAAAATTTTGGCAATGACTTATTTCAAAATGGCGAAATAACGTAAAATGCAATTTGAACACCAATTAGGCGAAATAGGGTATGCTTGAATTTTTAGCAAAATGTGGATACAAATTCCAATTTTTTGTGTTTCCCCAGTAGAACTTATGATGTAGAACACATTGACAAGAAAAAAAATTAAAATTATTGCAATCACTTATTTCAAAATGGCGAAATAACGTAAAATGCAATTTGAACACGAATTAGGCGAAATTGGGTATGCTTGAATTTTTAGCAAAAATTTGGAAACAAATTCCAATTTTTTTGTGTTTCCCAGTAGAACTTATGATGTAGAACACATTGACAAGAAAAAAAATAAAATTTTTGCAATAACTTATTTCAAAATGGCGAAATAACGTAAAATGCAATTTGAACACGAATTAGGCGAAATAGGCTATGCTTGAACTTTTAGCAAAAATTTGGAAACAAATTCCAATTTTTTGTGTTTTCCCAGTAGAACTTATGATGTAGAACACATTGACAAGAAAAAAAAAAAAAAAAATTAAAATTTTTGCAATGACTTATTTCAAAATGGCGAAATAACGTAAAATGCAATTTGAACACGAATTAGGCGAAATAGGGTATGTTTGAATTTTTAGCAAAAATGTGGAAACAAATTCCAATTATTTTGTGTTTCCCCAGTAGAACTTATGATGTAGAACACATTGACAAGAAAAAAAAAAAAAATTTTGCAATCACTTATTTCAAAATGGCGAAATAACGTAAAATGCAATTTGAACACGAATTAGGCGAAATTGGGTATGCTTGAATTTTTAGCAAAAATTTGGAAGCAAATTCCATTTTTTTTGTGTTTCCCCAGTAGAACTTATGATGTAGAACACATTGACAAGAAAAAAAATTAAAATTTTTGCAAAACTTATTTCAAAATGGCGAAATAACGTAAAATGCAATTTGAACACGAATTAGGCGAAATAGGGTATGCTTGAACTTCTAGCAAAAATTTGGAAACAAATTCCAATTTTTTAGTGTTTTCCCAGTAGAACTTATGATGTAGAACACATTGACAAGAAAAAAAATTAAAATTTTTGCAATGACTTATTTCAAAATGGCGAAATAACGTTAAATGCAATTTGAACACGAATTAGGCGAAATAGGGTATGTTTGAATTTTTAGCAAAAATGTGGAAACAAATTCCAATTATTTTGTGTTTCTCCAGTAGAACTTATGATGTAGAACACATTGACAAGAAAAAAAATTAAAATTTTTGCAATGACTTATTTCAAAATGGCGAAATAACGTAAAATGCAATTTGAACACGAATTAGGCGAAATAGGGTATGTTTGAATTTTTAGCAAAAATTTGGAAACAAATTCCAATTTTTTTGTGTTTCCTCAGTAGAACTTATGATGTAGAACACATTGAAAAGAAAAAAAATTAAAATTTTTGCAATGACTTATTTCAAAATGGCGAAATAACGTAAAATGCAATTTGAACACGAATTAGGCGAAATAGGGTATGCTTGAACTTTTAGCAAAAATTTGGAAACAAATTCCAATTTTTTTGTGTTTCCCCAGTAGAACTTATGATGTAGAACACATTGACAAAAAAAAAAAAAAATTTTGGCAATGACTTATTTCAAAATGGCGAAATAACGTAAAATGCAATTTGAACACGAATTAGGCGAAATAGGGTATGCTTGAATTTTTAGCAAAAATGTGCAAAAATTCCAATTTTTTTGTGTTTCCTCAGTAGAACTTATAATGTAGAACACATTGACAAGAAAAAAAATAAAATTATTGCAATCACTTATTTCAAAATGGCGAAATAACGTAAAATGCAATTTGAACACGAATTAGGCGAAATTGGGTATGCTTGAATTTTTAGCAAAAATTTGGAAACAAATTCAATTTTTTGTGTTTCCCCAGTAGAACTTATGATGTAGAACACATTGACAAGAAAAAAAAAAAATTTTTGCAATAACTTATTTCAAAATGGCGAAATAACGTAAAATGCAATTTGAACACGAATTAGGCGAAATAGGCTATGCTTGAACTTTTAGCAAAAATTTGGAAACAAATTCCAATTTTGTAGTGTTTTCCCAGTAGAACTTATGATGTAGAACACATTGACAAGAAAAAAAATTAAAATTTTGCAATGACTTATTTCAAAATGGCGAAATAACGTTAAATGCAATTTGAACACGAATTAGGCGAAATAGGGTATGTTTGAATTTTTAGCAAAAATGTGGAAACAAATGCAATTATTTTGTGTTTCCCCAGTAGAACTTATGATGTAGAACACATTGACAAGAAAAAAAAATAAAATTTTTCCAATCACTTATTTCAAAATGGCGAAATAACGTAAAATGCAATTTGAACACGAATTAGGCGAAATAGGGTATGTTTGAATTTTTAGCAAAAATGTGGAAACAAATTCCAATTTTTTGTGTTTCCCCAGTAGAACTTATGATGTAGAACACATTGACAAGAAAAAAAAAAAATTTTGCAATCACTTATTTCAAAATGGCGAAATAACGTAAAATGCAATTTGAACACGAATTAGGCGAAATTGGGTATGCTTGAATTTTTAGCTCCAATTTTTTTGTGTTTCCCAGTAGAACTTATGATGTAGAACACATTGACAAGAAAAAAAATTAAAAATTTTGCAATGACTTATTTCAAAATGGCGAAATAACGTAAAATGCAATTTGAAAACGAATTAGGCGAAATAGGGTATGCTTGAATTTTTAGCAAAAATTTGGAAACAAATTCCAATTTTTTTGTGTTTCCCCAGTAGAACTTATGATGTAGAACAAATTGACAAGAAAAAAATTAAAATTTTTGCAATGACTTATTTCAAAATGGCGAGATGACGTATAGTGCAATTTAAACACGAATTAGGCGAAATAGGGTATGCTTGAATTTTTAGCAAAAATGTGGATACAAATTCAATTTTTTGTGTTTCCCCAGTAGAACTTATGATGTAGAACACATTGACAAGAAAAAAAAATTAAATTTTGCAATCACTTATTTCAAAATGGCGAAATAACGTAAAATGCAATTTGAACACGAATTAGGCGAAATTGGGTATGCTTGAACTTTTAGCAAAAATTTGGAAACAAATTCCAATTTTTTTGTGTTTTCCCAGTAGAACTTATGATGTAGAACACATTGACAAGAAAAAAAATTAAATTTTTGCAATGACTTATTTCAAAATGGCGAAATAACGTAAAATGCAATTTGAACACGAATTAGGCGAAATAGGGTATGTTTGAAATTTTAGCAAAAATGTGGAAACAAATTCCAATTTTTTGTGTTTCACCAGTAAAACTTATGATGTAGAACACATTGACAAGAAAAAAAAAAATTTTTGCAATCACTTATTTCAAAATGGCGAAATAACGTAAAATGCAATTTGAACACGAATTAGGCGAAATTGGGTATGTTTGAATTTTTAGCAAAAACGTGGAAACAAATTCCAATTTTTTTTGTGTTTCCCCAGTTGAACTTATGATGTAGAACACATTGACAAGAAAAAAAATTAAAATTTTTGCAATGACTTATTTCAAAATGGCGAAATAACGTAAAATGCAATTTGAACACGAATTAGGCGAAATTGGGTATGCTTGAATTTTTAGCAAAAATGTGGATACAAATTCCAATTTTTTTGTGTTTCCCCAGTTGAACTTATGATGTAGAACACATTGACAAGAAAAAAAATTAAAAATTTTGCAATGACTTATTTCAAAATGGCGAAATAACGTAAAATGCAATTTGAACACGAATTAGGCGAAATAAGGTATGCTTGAAATTTTAGCAAAATGTGGAAACAAATTCCAATTTTTTTTTGTTTCCCCAGTAGAACTTATGATGTAAAACACATTGACAAGAAAAAAATTAAAATTTTTGCAATGACTTATTTCAAAATGGCGAAATAACGTAAAATGCAAATTGAACACGAATTAGGCGAAATAGGGTATGCTTGAATTTTTAGCAAAAATTTGGAAACAAATTCAATTTTTTGTGTTTTCCCAGTAGAACTTATGATGTAGAACACATTGACAAGAAAAAAAATAAAATATTTGCAATGACTTATTTCAAAATGGCGAAATAACGTAAAATGCAAATTGAACACGAATTAGGCGAAATAGGGTATGCTTGAACTTTTAGCAAAAATTTGGAAACAAATTCCAATTTTTTGTGTTTCCCAGTAGAACTTATGATGTAGAACACATTGACAAGAAAAAAAATTAAAATTTTGCAATGACTTATTTCAAAATGGCGAAATAACGTAAAATGCAATTTGAACACGAATTAGGCGAAATAGGGTATGTTTGAATTTTTAGCAAAAATGTGGAAACAAATTCAATTTTTTGTGTTTCCCCAGTAGAACTTATGATGTAGAACACATTGACAAGAAAAAAAAAATTAAAATTTTTGCAATCACTTATTTAAAAATGGCGAAATAACGTAAAATGCAATTTGAACACGAATTAGGCGAAATAGGGTATGCTTGAATTTTTAGAGAAAATGTGGATACAAATTCCAATTTTTTTGTATTTCCCCAGTTGAACTTATGATGTAGAACACATTGACAAGAAAAAAAAATTTACAATCACTTATTTCAAAATGGCGAAATAACGTAAAATGCAATTTGAACACGAATTAGGCGAAATTGGGTATGCTTGAATTTTTAGCAAAAATGTGGATACAAATTCAATTTTTTGTGTTTCCCCAGTTGAACTTATGATGTAGAACACATTGACAAGAAAAAAAATTTAAAATTTTGCAATGACTTATTTCAAAATGGCGAAATAACGTAAAATGCAATTTGAACACGAATTAGGCGAAATAGGGTATGCTTGAACTTTTAGCAAAAATTTGGAAACAAATTCAAATTTTTTGTGTTTCCCCAGTAGAACTTATGATGTAGAACACATTGACAAGAAAAAAATTAAATTTTTGCAATGACATTGTTTTCAAAATGGCGAAATAACGTAAAATGCAATTTGAACACGAATTAGGCGAAATAGGGTATGTTTCAATTTTTAGCAAAAATCTGGAAACAAATTCCAATTTTTTTGTGTTTCCCCAGTAAAACTTATGATGTAGAACACATTGACAAGAAAAAAAAAATTTTGCAATCACTTATTTCAAAATGGCGAAATAACGTAAAATGCAATTTGAACACGAATTAGGCGAAATTGGGTATGTTTGAATTTTTAGCAAAAATGTGGAAACAAATTCCAATTTTTTTGTGTTTCCCCAGTTGAACTTATGATGTAGAACACATTGACAAGAAAAAAAATTAAAATTTTTGCAATGACTTATTTCAAAATGGCGAAATAACGTAAAATGCAATTTGAACACGAATTAGGCGAAATAGGGTATGCTTGAACTTCTAGCAAAAATTTGGAAACAAATTCCAATTTTTTAGTGTTTTCCCAGTAGAACTTATGATGTAGAACACATTGACAAGAAAAAAAATTAAAATTGTTGCAATGACTTATTTCAAAATGGCGAAATAACGTTAAATGCAATTTGAACACGAATTAGGCGAAATAGGGTATGCTTGAACTTTTAGCAAAAATTTTGAAACAAATTCCAATTTTTTTGTGTTTCCCCAGTAGAACTTATGATGTAGAACACATTGACAAGAAAAAAAAATTAAAATTTTTGCAATGACTTATTTCAAAATGGCGAAATAACGTAAAATGCAATTTGAACACGAATTAGGCGAAATAGGGTATGCTTGAACTTTTAGCAAAAATTTGGAAACAAATTCCAATTTTTTTGTGTTTTCCCAGTGGAACTTATGATGTAGAACACATTGACAAGAAAAAAAATTAAATTTTTTGCAATGACTTATTTCAAAATGGCGAAATAACGTAAAATGCAATTTGAACACGAATTAGGCGAAATAGGGTATGTTTGAATTTTTAGCAAAAATGTGGAAACAAATTCCAATTTTTTTGTGTTTCACCAGTAAAACTTATGATGTAGAACACATTGACAAAAAAAAAAATTTTTTGCAATCACTTATTTCAAAATGGCGAAATAACGTAAAATGCAATTTGAACACGAATTAGGCGAAATTGGGTATGTTTGAATTTTTAGCAAAATGTGGAAACAAATTCCAATTTTTTGTGTTTCCCAGTTGAACTTATGATGTAGAACACATTGACAAGAAAAAAAATTAAAATTTTTGCATTGACTTATTTCAAAATGGCGAAATAACGTAAAATGCAATTTGAACACGAATTAGGCGAAATAGGGTATGCTTGAATTTTTAGCAAAAATGTGCATTCTCGCAGATTTTTTGTGTTTCCCCAGTAGAACTTATGATGTAGAACACATTGACGTAAGAAAAAAAAAAAATTTTTGCAATAACTTATTTCAAAATGGCGAAATAACGTAAAATGCAATTTGAACACGAATTAGGCGAAATAGGGTATGTTTGAATTTTTAGCAAAAATGTGGAAACAAATTCCAATTTTTTGTTGTGTTTCCCCAGTTGAACTTATGATGTAGAACACATTGACAAGAAAAAAATTAAAATTTTTGCAATGACTTATTTCAAAATGGCGAAATAACGTAAAATGCAATTTGAACACGAATTAGGCGAAATTGGGTATGCTTGAATTTTTAGCAAAAATGTGGATACAAATTCCAATTTTTTTGTGTTTCCCCAGTTGAACTTATGATGTAGAACACATTGACAAGAAAAAAAATTAAAAATTTTGCAATGACTTATTTCAAAATGGCGAAATAACGTAAAATGCAATTTGAACACGAATTAGGCGAAATAAGGTATGCTTGAACTTTTAGCAAAAATTTGGAAACAAATTCCAATTTTTTGTGTTTCCCCAGTAGAACTTATGATGTAGAACACATTGACAAGAAAAAAAATTAAAATTTTTGCAATGACTTATTTCAAAATGGCGAAATAACGTAAAATGCAATTTGAACACGAATTAGGCGAAATAGGGTATGTTTCAATTTTTAGCAAAAATCTGGAAACAAATTCCATTTTTTTGTGTTTCCCCAGTAAAACTTATGATGTAGAACACATTGACAAGAAAAAAAATTAAAATTTTTGCAATCACTTATTTCAAAATGGCGAAATAACGTAAAATGCAATTTGAACACGAATTAGGCGAAATTGGGTATGTTTGTATTTTTAGCAAAAATGTGGAAACAAATTCCAATTTTTTGTGTTCCCCAGTTGAACTTATGATGTAGAACACATTGACAAGAAAAAAAATTTAAAATTTTGCAATGACTTATTTCAAAATGGCGAAATAACGTAAAATGCAATTTGAACACGAATTAGGCGAAATAGGGTATGCTTGAACTTTTAGCAAAAATTTGGAAACAAATTCAAATTTTTTTGTGTTTCCCCAGTAGAACTTATGATGTAGAACACATTGACAAGAAAAAAATTAAATTTTGCAATGACTTATTTCAAAATGGCGAAATAACGTAAAATGCAATTTGAACACGAATTAGGCGAAATAGGGTATGTTTCAATTTTTAGCAAAAATCTGGAAACAAATTCCAATTTTTTTGTGTTTCCCCAGTAAAACTTATGATGTAGAACACATTAAACAAAAAAAAAAAAAAATTTTGCAATCACTTATTTCAAAATGGCGAAATAACGTAAAATGCAATTTGAACACGAATTAGGCGAAATTGGGTATGTTTGAATTTTTAGCAAAAATGTGGAAACAAATTCCAATTTTTTTGTGTTTCCCAAGTAGAACTTATGATGTAGAACACATTGACAAGAAAAAAAATTAAAATTTTTGCAATGACTTATTTCAAAATGGCTAAATAACGTAAAATGCAATTTGAACACGAATTAGGCGAAATAGGGTATGCTTGAATTTCTAGCAAAAATTTGGAAACAAATTCCAATTTTTAGTGTTTTCCCAGTAGAACTTATGATGTAGAACACATTGACAAGAAAAAAAATTAAAATTGTTGCAATGACTTATTTCAAAATGGCGAAATAACGTTAAATGCAATTTGAACACGAATTAGGCGAAATAGGGTATGCTTGAACTTTTAGCAAAATTTTGAAACAAATTCAATTTTTTGTGTTTCCCCAGTAGAACTTATGATGTAGAACACATTGACAAGAAAAAAAATTAAAATTTTTGCAATGACTTATTTCAAAATGGCGAAATAACGTAAAATGCAATTTGAACACGAATTAGGCGAAATAGGGTATGCTTGAATTTTTAGCAAAAATTTGGAAACAATTTTCCAATTTTTTTGTGTTTCCCCAGTGGAACTTATGATGTAGAACACATTGACAAGAAAAAAAATTAAATTTTTTGCAATGACTTATTTCAAAATGGCGAAATAACGTAAAATGCAATTTGAACACGAATTAGGCGAAATAGGGTATGTTTGAATTTTTAGCAAAAATGTGCAAAAATTTTCCAATTTTTTTTGTGTTTCACCAGTAAAACTTATGATGTAGAACACATTGACAAGAAAAAAAAAAAATTTTTGCAATCACTTATTTCAAAATGGCGAAATAACGTAAAATGCAATTTGAACACGAATTAGGCGAAATTGGGTATGTTTGAATTTTTAGCAAAAATGTGGAAACAAATTCCAATTTTTTGTGTTTCCCAGTTGAACTTATGATGTAGAACACATTGACAAGAAAAAAATTAAAATTTTGCAATGACTTATTTCAAAATGGCGAAATAACGTAAAATGCAATTTGAACACGAATTAGGCGAAATTGGGTATGCTTGAATTTTTAGCAAAAATGTGGAAAAATTTTCCAATTTTTTTGTGTTTCCCCAGTAGAACTTATAATGTAGAACACATTGACAAGAAAAAAAAATAAAATTGTTGCAATAACTTATTTCAAAATGGCGAAAAGACGTAAAATGCAATTTGAACACGAATTAGGCGAAATAGGGTATGTTTGAATTTTTAGCAAAAATGTGGAAACAAATTCAATTTTTTGTGTTTCCCCAGTTGAACTTATGATGTAGAACACATTGACAAGAAAAAATTTTTAAAATTTTGCAATGACTTATTTCAAAATGGCGAAATAACGTAAAATGCAATTTGAACAGTCCAATTTTTTTGTGTTTCCCCAGTAGAACTTATGATGTAGAACACATTGACAAGAAAAAAAATTAAAATTTTTGCAATGACTTATTTCAAAATGGCGAAATAACGTAAAATGCAATTTGAACACGAATTAGGCGAAATAGGGTATGCTTGAATTTTTAGCAAAAATTTGGAAACAAATTCAATTTTTTTGTGTTTTCCCAGTAGAACTTATGATGTAGAACACATTGACAAGAAAAAAATTAAAATTTTTGCAATGACTTATTTCAAAATGGCGAAATAACGTAAAATGCAAATTGAACACGAATTAGGCGAAATAGGGTATGCTTGAAATTTTAGCAAAAATTTGGAAACAAATTCCAATTTTTTGTGTTCCCCAGTAGAACTTATGATGTAGAACACATTGACAAGAAAAAAAAATTAAATTTTTTCAATCACTTATTTCAAAATGGCGAAATAACGTAAAATGTAATTTGAACACGAATTAGGCGAAATAGGGTATGTTTGAATTTTTAGCAAAAATGTGGAAACAAATTCCAATTTTTTTGTGTTTCCCCAGTAGAACTTATGATGTAGAACACATTGACAAGAAAAAAAATTAAAAATTTTGAAATGACTTATTTAAAAATGGCGAAATAACGTAAAATGCAATTTGAACACGAATTAGGCGAAATAGGGTATGCTTGAATTTTTAGAGAAAATGTGGATACAAATTCCAATTTTTTGTATTTCCCAAGTAAAACTTATAATTAAAAACAATTTAAAAAAAAAAAATATAAAAAATATTGCAATCACTTATTTCAAAATGGCGAAATAACGTAAAATGCAATTTGAACACGAATTAGGCGAAATTGGGTATGCTTGAATTTTTAGCAAAAATGTGGATACAAATTCAATTTTTTGTGTTTCCCCAGTTGAACTTATGATGTAGAACACATTGACAAGAAAAAAATTTTAAAATTTTGCAATGACTTATTTCAAAATGGCGAAATAACGTAAAATGCAATTTGAACACGAATTAGGCGAAATAGGGTATGCTTGAACTTTTAGCAAAAATTTGGAAACAAATTCAAATTTTTTTGTGTTTCCCCAGTAGAACTTATGATGTAGAACACATTGACAAGAAAAAAAATTAAAATTTTTGCAATGACTTATTTCAAAATGGCGAAATAACGTAAAATGCAAATTGAACACGAATTAGGCGAAATAGGGTATGCTTGAACTTTTAGCAAAAATTTGGAAACAAATTCCAATTTTTTTGTGTTTTCCCAGTGGAACTTATGATGTAGAACACATTGACAAGAAAAAAAATTAAAATTTTTGCAATGACTTATTTCAAAATGGCGAAATAACGTGTGGAAACAAATGCAATTTGAACACGAATTATTGGCGAAATTTAGGGTATGACTTATTTTTTAGCGAAAAAATGTGGAATTACAAATTAGCAATGTGGATACAAATTCCAATTTTTTGTGTTTCCCCAGTTGAACTTATGATGTAGAACACATTGACAAGAAAAAAAATTAAAAATTTTGCAATGACTTATTTCAAAATGGCGAAATAACGTAAAATGCAATTTGAACACGAATTAGGCGAAATAAGGTATGCTTGAACTTTTAGCAAAATTTGGAAACAAATTCCAATTTTTTGTGTTTCCCCAGTAGAACTTATGATGTAGAACACATTGACAAGAAAAAAAATTAAAAATTTTGCAATGACTTATTTCAAAATGGCGAAATAACGTAAAATGCAAATTGAACACGAATTAGGCGAAATAGGGTATGCTTGAATTTTTAGCAAAAATGTGGAAACAAATTCCAATTTTTGTGTGTTTCCCAGTAGAACTTATGATGTAGAACACATTGACAAGAAAAAAAATTAAAATTTTTGCAATGACTTATTTCAAAATGGCGAAATAACGTAAAATGCAAATTGAACACGAATTAGGCGAAATAGGGTATGCTTGAACTTTTAGCAAAATTTGGAAACAAATTCAATTTTTTGTGTTTCCCCAGTAGAACTTATGATGTAGAACACATTGACAAGAAAAAAATTAAAATTTTTGCAATGACTTATTTCAAAATGGCGAAATAACGTAAAATGTAATTTGAACACGAATTAGGCGAAATAGGGTATGTTTGAATTTTTAGCAAAAATGTGGAAACAAATTCCAATTTTTTTTGTGTTTCCCCAGTAGAACTTATGATGTAGAACACATTGACAAGAAAAAAAATTAAAAATTTTGCAATGACTTATTTTAAAAATGGCGAAATAACGTAAAATGCAATTTGAACACGAATTAGGCGAAATAGGGTATGCTTGAATTTTTAGAGAAAATGTGGATACAAATTCAATTTTTTGTATTTCCCCAGTTGAACTTATGATGTAGAACACATTGACAAGAAAAAAAAAAAATTTTACAATCACTTATTTCAAAATGGCGAAATAACGTAAAATGCAATTTGAACACGAATTAGGCGAAATTGGGTATGCTTGAATTTTTAGCAAAAATGTGGATACAAATTCCAATTTTTTTGTGTTTCCCCAGTTGAACTTATGATGTAGAACACATTGACAAGAAAAAAATTTTAAAATTTTGCAATGACTTATTTCAAAATGGCGAAATAACGTAAAATGCAATTTGAACACGAATTAGGCGAAATAGGGTATGCTTGAACTTTTAGCAAAAATTTGGAAACAAATTCAAATTTTTTGTGTTTCCCCAGTAGAACTTATGATGTAGAACACATTGACAAGAAAAAAAATTAAAATTTTGCAATGACTTATTTCAAAATCGGCGAAATGACCGAATATGCAAAAAGAACACGAATTAGGCGAAATAGGACATGCTTGAATTTTTAGCAAAAATGTGGAAACAAAATCCAATTTTTTTGTGTTTTCCCAGTAGAACTTATGATGTAGAACACATTGACAAGAAAAAAAATTAAAATTTTTGCAATGAGTTATTTCAAAATGGCGAAATAACGTAAAATGCAAATTGAACACGAATTAGGCGAAATAGGGTATGCTTGAATTTTTAGCAAAAATGTGGAAACAAATTCCAATTTTTTTGTGTTTCCCCAGTAGAACTTATGATGTAGAACACATTGACAAGAAAAAAAAATTAAAATTTTTGCAATGACTTATTTCAAAATGGCGAAATAACGTAAAATGTAATTTGAACACGAATTAGGCGAAATAGGGTATGTTTGAATTTTTAGCAAAAATGTGGAAACAAATTCAATTTTTTGTGTTTCCCCAGTAGAACTTATGATGTAGAACACATTGACAAGAAAAAAAAATTAAAAATTTTTGCAATGACTTATTTTAAAAATGGCGAAATAACGTAAAATGCAATTTGAACACGAATTAGGCGAAATAGGGTATGCTTGAATTTTTAGAGAAAATGTGGATACAAATTCCAATTTTTTTGTATTTCCCCAGTTGAACTTATGATGTAGAACACATTGACAAGAAAAAAAAAAATTTACAATCACTTATTTCAAAATGGCGAAATAACGTAAAATGCAATTTGAACACGAATTAGGCGAAATTGGGTATGCTTGAATTTTTAGCAAAATGTGGATACAAATTCCAATTTTTTGTGTTTCCCCAGTTGAACTTATGATGTAGAACACATTGACAAGAAAAAAATTTTAAAATTTTGCAATGACTTATTTCAAAATGGCGAAATAACGTAAAATGCAATTTGAACACGAATTAGGCGAAATAGGGTATGCTTGAACTTTTAGCAAAAATTTGGAAACAAATTCAAATTTTTTTTGTGTTTCCCCAGTAGAACTTATGATGTAGAACACATTGACAAGAAAAAAAAATTAAAATTTTGCAATGACTTATTTCAAAATGGCGAAATAACGTAAAATGCAAATTGAACACGAATTAGGCGAAATAGGACATGCTTGAATTTTTAGCAAAAATGTGTAAACAAATTCAATTTTTTTGTGTTTCCCCAGTAGAACTTATGATGTAGAACACATTGACAAGAAAAAAAATTAAATTTTTTGCAATGACTTATTTCAAAATGGCGAAATAACGTAAAATGCAATTTGAACACGAATTAGGCGAAATAGGGTATGTTTCAATTTTTAGCAAAAATGTGGAAACAAATTCCAATTTTTTTGTGTTTCCCCAGTTGAACTTATGATGTAAAACACATTGACAAGAAAAAAATTAAAATTTTTGCAATGACTTATTTCAAAATGGCGAAATAACGTAAAATGCAATTTGAACACGAATTAGGCGAAATTGGGTATGCTTGAATTTTTAGCAAAAATGTGGATACAAATTCCAATTTTTTGTGTTTCCCCAGTTGAACTTATGATGTAGAACACATTGACAAGACAAAAAATCAAAATTTTTGCAATGACTTATTTCAAAATGGCGAAATAACGTAAAATGCAATTTGAACACGAATTAGGCGAAATAAGGTATGCTTGAATTTATAGCAAAAAAGTGGAAACAAATTCGAATTTTTTTGTGTTTCCCCAGTAGAACTTATGATGTAGAACACATTGACAAGAAAAAAAATTAAAATTTTCGCAAGACTGATTTCAATATGGAGAAATAACGTAAAATGCAATTTGAACACGAATTAGGCGAAATAGGGTATGCTTGAATTTTTAGCAAAATTTGGAAACAAATTCAATTTTTTGTGTTTTCCCAGTAGAACTTATGATGTAGAACACATTAACAAGAAAAAAAATCAAAATTTTGCAAAAACTTATTTCAAAATGGCGAAATAACGTAAAATGCAAATTGAACACGAATTAGGCGAAATAGGGTATGCTTGAACTTTTAGCAAAAATTTGGAAACAAATTCAATTTTTTGTGTTTCCCCAGTAGAACTTATGATGTAGAACACATTGACAAGAAAACAAAGTTGAAATTTTTGCAATGACTTATTTCAAAATGGCGAAATAACGTAAAATGTAATTTGAACACGAATTAGGCGAAATAGGGTATGTTTGAATTTTTAGCAAAAATTGTGGAAACAAATTCAATTTTTTGTGTTTCCCCAGTAGAACTTATGATGTAGAACACATTGACAAGAAAAAAAATTAAAAATTTTGCAATGACTTATTTTAAAAATGGCGAAATAACGTAAAATGCAATTTGAACACGAATTAGGCGAAATAGGGTATGCTTGAATTTTTAGAGAAAATGTGGATACAAATTCCAATTTGTTTGTGTTTTCCCAGTTGAACTTATGATGTAGAACACATTGACAAGAAAAAAAAATTTACAATCACTTATTTCAAAATGGCGAAATAACGTAAAATGCAATTTGAACACGAATTAGGCGAAATTGGGTATGCTTGAATTTTTAGCAAAAATGTGGATACAAATTCCAATTTTTTTGTGTTTCCCCAGTTGAACTTATGATGTAGAACACATTGACAAGAAAAAAATTTTAAAATTTTGCAATGACTTATTTCAAAATGGCGAAATAACGTAAAATGCAATTTGAACACGAATTAGGCGAAATAGGGTATGCTTGAACTTTTAGCAAAAATTTGGAAACAAATTCAAATTTTTTGTGTTTCCCCAGTAGAACTTATGATGTAGAACACATTGACAAGAAAAAAAAATTAAAATTTTTGCAATGACTTATTTCAAAATGGCGAAATAACGTAAAATGCAAATTTGAACACGAATTAGGCGAAATAGGGTATGCTTGAATTTTTAGCAAAAATGTGGAAACAAATTCCAATTTTTTGTGTTTTCCCAGTGGAACTTATGATGTAGAACACATTGACAAGAAAAAAAATTACAATTTTTGCAATCACTTATTTCAAAATGGCGAAATAACGTAAAATGCAATTTGAACACGAATTAGGCGAAATAGGACATGCTTCAATTTTTAGCAAAAATGTGGAATCAAATTCCAATTTTTTGTGTTTCCCCAGTTGAACTTATGATGTAAAACACATTGACAAGAAAAAAAATTAAAATTTTTGCAATGACTTATTTCAAAATGGCGAAATAACGTAAAATGCAATTTGAACACGAATTAGGCGAAATTGGGTATGCTTGAATTTTTAGCAAAAATGTGGATACAAATTCCAATTTTTTGTGTTTCCCCAGTTGAACTTATGATGTAGAACACATTGACAAGAAAAAAAAATTAAAAATTTTGCAATGACTTATTTCAAAATGGCGAAATAACGTAAAATGCAATTTGAACACGAATTAGGCGAAATAAGGTATGCTTGAACTTTTAGCAAAATTTGGAAACAAATTCCAATTTTTTGTGTTTCCCCAGTAGAACTTATGATGTAGAACACATTGACAAGAAAAAAAATTAAAATTTTTGCAATGACTTATTTCAAAATGGCGAAATAACGTAAAATGCAAATTGAACACGAATTAGGCGAAATAGGGTATGCTTGAATTTTTAGCAAAAATTTGGAAAAATTTTCAATTTTTTTTGTGTTTTCCCAGTAGAACTTATGATGTAGAACACATTGACAAGAAAAAAAATTAAAATTTTTGCAATGACTTATTTCAAAATGGCGAAATAACGTAAAATGCAATTTGAACACGAATTAGGCGAAATAGGGTATGCTTGAACTTTTAGCAAAAATTTGGAAACAAATTCCAATTTTTTTGTGTTTCCCCAGTTGAACTTATGATGTAGAACACATTGACAAGAAAAAAAATTAAAAATTTTGCAATGACTTATTTCAAAATGGCGAAATAACGTAAAATGCAATTTGAACACGAATTAGGCGAAATAGGGTATGCTTGAATTTTTAGAGAAAATGTGGATACAAATTCCAATTTTTTTGTGTTTTCCAGTTGAACTTATGATGTAGAACATATTGACAAGAAAAAATTTGAAATTTTTGCAATCACTTATTTCAAAATGGCGAAATAACGTAAAATGCAATTTGAACACGAATTAGGCGAAATAGGGTATGCTTGAATTTGTAGCAAAAATGTGGATACAAATTCCAATTTTTTTGTGTTTCTCCAGTAGAACTTATTATGTAGAACACATTGACAAGAAAAAAAATTAAAATTTTTGCAATGACTTATTTCAAAATGGCGAAATAACGTAAAATGCAATTTGAACACGAATTAGGCGAAATAGGGTATGCTTGAATTTTTAGCAAAAATGTGGATACAATTTCAATTTTTTGTGTTTCCCCAGTTGAACTTATGATGTAGAACAGTAGAACACATTGACAAGAAAAAAAATTAAAAATTTTGCAATGACTTATTTCAAAATGGCGAAATAACGTAAAATGCAATTTGAACACGAATTAGGCGAAATAGGGTATGCTTGAATTTGTAGCAAAAATGTGGAAATACAAATTCCAATTTTTTTTTTGTGTTTTCCCAGTAGAACTTATGATGTAGAACACATTGACAAGAAAGAAAATTAAAAATTTTGCAATGACTTATTTCAAAATGGCGAAATAACATAAAATGCAATTTGAACACGAATTAGGCGAAATAGGGTATGCTTGAATTTTTAGCAAAAAATGTGGATACAAATTTGAATTTTTTTGTGTTTTCCCAGTAGAACTTATGATGTAGAACACATTGACAAGAAAAAAAATTAAAATTTTTGCAATCACTTATTTCAAAATGGCGAAATAACGTAAAATGCAATTTGAACACGAATTAGGCGAAATAGGGTATGTTTGAATTTTTAGCAAAAATGTAGAAGGAATGTCCTATTTTTTTGTGTTTCCCCAGTAGAACTTATGATGTAGAACACATTGACAAGAAAAAAAAATTAAAATTTTTGCAATGACTTATTTCAAAATGGCGAAATAACGTAAAATGCAATTTGAACACTAATTAGGCGAAATAGGGTAGGTTTGAATTTTTAGCAAAAATGTGGAAAAAATTTCCAATATTTTTGTGTTTGCCAAGTAAAAATTATGATGTAGAACACATTGACAAGAAAAAAAATTAAAATTTTTGCAATCACTTATTTCAAAATGGCGAAATAACGTAAAATGCAATTTGAACACGAATTAGGCGAAATTGGGTATGTTAGAATTTTAGCAAAAATGTGGATACAAATTCCAATTTTTTTGTGTTTCCCCAGTTGAACTTATGATGTAGAACACATTGACAAGAAAAAACAATTAAAAATTTGCAATGACTTATTTCAAAATGGCGAAATAACGTAAAATGCAAATTGAACACGAATTAGGCGAAATAGGGTATGCTTGAATTTTTAGCAAAAATGTGTAAACAAATTCCAATTTTTTTGTGTTTCCCAGTAGAACTTATGATGTAGAACACATTGACAAGAAAAAAAATTAAAATTTTTGCAATGACTTATTTCAAAATGGCGAAATAACGTAAAATGCAATTTGAACACGAATTAGGCGAAATAGGGTATGTTTGAATTTTTAGCAAAAATGTGGAAACAAATTCCAATTTTTTTGTGTTTCCCCAGTAGAACTTATGATGTAGAACACATTGACAAGAAAAAAAATTAAAATTTTTGCAATGACTTATTTCAAAATGGCGAAATAACGTAAAATGCAATTTGAACACTAATTAGGCGAAATAGGGTAGGTTTGAATTTTTAGCAAAAATGTGGAAACAAATTCCAATTTTTTTGTGTTTGCCAAGTAAAACTTATGATGTAGAACACATTGACAAGAAAAAAAAATAAAATTTTGCAATCACTTATTTCAAAATGGCGAAATAACGTAAAATGCAATTTGAACACGAATTAGGCGAAATAGGGTATGCTAGAATTTTTAGCAAAAATGTGGATACAAATTCCAATTTTTTTGTGTTTCCCCAGTTGAACTTATGATGTAGAACACATTGACAAGAAAAAAAATTAAAAATTTTGCAATGACTTATTTCAAAATGGCGAAATAACGTAAAATGCAAATTGAACACGAATTAGGCGAAATAGGGTATGCTTGAACTTTTAGCAAAAATTTGTAAACAAATTCCAATTTTTTGTGTTTCCCCAGTAGAACTTATGATGTAGAACACATTGACAAGAAAAAAAATTAAAATTTTGCAACGACTTATTTCAAAATGGCGAAATAACGTAAAATACAAATTGAACACGAATTAGGCGAAATTGGGTATGCTTGAATTTTTAAGAAAAATTTGGAAACAAATTCCAATTTTTTTGTATTTCTTCAGTTGAACTTATGATGTAGAACACATTGACAAGAAAAAAATTAAAATTTTTGCAATCACTTATTTCAAAAGGGCGAAATAACGTAAAATGCAATTTGAACACGAATTAGGCGAAATAGGGCATGCTTGAACTTTTAGCAAAAATTTGTAAACAAATTCCAATTTTTTTGTGTTTCCCCAGTAGAACTTATGATGTAGAACACATTGACAAGAAAAAAATAAAAATTTTGCAATCGCTTATTTCAAAATGGCGAAATAACGTAAAATGCAAATTGAACACGAATTAGGCGAAATTGGGTATGCTTGAATTTTTAAGAAAAATTTGGAAACAAATTCCAAATGTTTTGTATTTCCCCAGTTGAACTTATGATGTAGAACACATTGACAAGAAAAAAAATTAAAAATTTTGCAATGACTTATTTCAAAATGGCGAAATAACGTAAAATGCAATTTGAACACAAATTAGGCGAAATAGGGTATGCTTGAATTTTTAGCAAAAATGTGGATACAAATTCCAATTTTTTTGTTTTTCTCCAGTAGAACTTATGATGTAGAACACATTGACAAGAAAAAAATTGAAATTTTGCAATCACTTATTTCAAAATGGCGAAATAACGGAAAATGCAATTTAAACACGAAATAGGCGAAATTGGGTATGCTTGAATTTGTAGCAAAAATGTGGAAACAAATTCCATTTTTTTTGTGTTTCCCTAGTAGAACTTATAATGTAGAACACATTGACAAGAAAAAAAAATTAAAATTTTTGCAATCACTTATTTCAAAATGGCGAAATAACGTAAAATGCAATTTGAACACGAATTAGGCGAAATTGGGTATGCTTGAATTTTAACAAAAATTTGGAAACAAATTCCAATTTTTTTGTGTTTCCCCAGTAGAACTTATGATGTATAACACATTGACAAGAAAAAAAATTAAAATTTTTGCAATCACTTATTTCAAAATGGCGAAATAACGTAAAATGCAATTTGAACACGAATTAGGCGAAATAGGGTATGCTTGAATTTTTAGCAAAAATGTGGAAAAATTTTTCAATTTTTTTGTGTTTCCCCAGTACAACTTATGATGTAGAAGACATTGACAAGAAAAAAAATTAAAATTTTTGCAATCACTTATTTCAAAATGAAGAAATAACGTAAAATGCAATTTGAACACGAATTAGGCGAAATTGGGTATACTAGAATTTTTAGCAAAAATTTGGAAAAAAATTCCAATTTTTTTGTATTTCCCCAGTTGAACTTATGATGTAGAACATATTGACAAGAAAAAAAATTAAAAATTTTGCAATGACTTATTTCAAAATGGCGAAATAACGTAAAATGCAATTTGAACACGAATTAGGCGAAATAGGGTATGCTTGAATTTGTAGCAAAAATGTGGATACAAATTCCAATTTTTTGTGTTTTCCCAGTAGAACTTATGATGTAGAACACATTGACAAGAAAGAAAATTAAAATTTTGCAATGACTTATTTCCGATCTACACTACTCTTCCGACGCTCTACAAATAGGGTATGCTTGAATTTTTAGCAAAAATGTGGATACAAATTTGAATTTTTTTGTGTTTTCCCAGTAGAACTTATGATGTAGAACACATTGACAAGAAAAAAAATTGAAATTTTTGCAATTTTTTATTTCAAAATGGCGAAATGACGTATAATGCAATTTGAACACGAATTAGGCGAAATAGGGTATGTTTGAATTTTTAGCAAAATGTGGAAACAAATTCCAATTTTTTGTGTTTCCCCAGTAGAACTTATGATGTAGAACACATTGACAAGAAAAAAAATTAAAATTTTGCAATGACTTATTTCAAAATGGCGAAATAACGTAAAATGCAATTTGAACACTAATTAGGCGAAATAGGGTAGGTTTGAATTTTTAGCAAAAATGTGGAAACAAATTCCAATTTTTTTGTGTTTCCCTAGTAGAAATTATGATGTAGAACACATTGACAAGAAAAAAAATTAAAATTTTTGCAATCACTTATTTCAAAATGGCGAAATAACGTAAAATGCAATTTGAACACGAATTAGGCGAAATAGGGTATGTTAGAATTTTTAGCAAAAATGTGGATACAAATTCCAATTTTTTGTGTTTCCCCAGTTGAACTTATGATGTAGAACACATTGACAAGAAAAAATAATTAAAAATTTGCAATGACTTATTTCAAAATGGCGAAATAACGTAAAATGCAAATTGAACACGAATTAGGCGAAATAGGGTATGCTTGAACTTTTAGCAAAAATGTGTAAACAAATTCCAATTTTTTTGTGTTTCCCCAGTAGAACTTATGATGTAGAACACATTGACAAGAAAAAAATTAAAATTTTTGCAACGACTTATTTCAAAATGGCGAAATAACGTAAAATACAAATTGAACACGAATTAGGCGAAATTGGGTATGCTTGAATTTTTAAGAAAAATTTGGAAACAAATTCCAATTTTTTGTATTTCTTCAGTTGAACTTATGATGTAGAACACATTGACAAGAAAAAAAATTAAAATTTTTGAAATCACTTATTTCAAAATGGCGAAATAACGTAAAATGCAATTTGAACACGAATTAGGCGAAATAGGGCATGCTTGAATTTTTAGCAAAAATGTGTAAATAAATTCAAATTTTTTTGTGTTTCCCCAGTAGAACTTATGATGTAGAACACATTGACAAGAAAAAAAATTAAAATTTTTGCAACGACTTATTTCAAAATGGCGAAATAACGTAAAATGCAAATTGAACACGAATTAGGCGAAATTGGGGATGCTTGAATTTTTAACAAAAATTTGGAAACAAATTCCAATTTTTTTGTATTTCCCCAGTTGAACTTATGATGTAGAACACATTGACAAGAAAAAAAATTAAAAATTTTGCAATGACTTATTTCAAAATGGCGAAATAGGGTAGGTTTGAATTTTTAGCAAAAATGTGGAAACAAATTCCAATTTTTTTGTGTTTGCCAAGTAAAACTTATGATGTAGAACACATTGACAAGAAAAAAAATAAAATTTTTGCAATCACTTATTTCAAAATGGCGAAATAACGTAAAATGCAATTTGAACACGAATTAGGCGAAATTGGGTATGTTAGAATTTTTAGCAAAAATGTGGATACAAATTCCAATTTATTTGTGTTTCCCCAGTTGAACTTATGATGTAGAACACATTGACAAGAAAAAAAATTAAAATTTGCAATGACTTATTTCAAAATGGCGAAATAACGTAAAATGCAATTTGAACACGAATTAGGCGAAATAGGGTATGCTTGAATTTTTAGCAAAAATGTGGAAACAAATTCCAATTTTTTTGTGTTTCCCCAGTAGAACTTATGATGTAGAAGACATTGACAAGAAAAAAAGTTAAAATTTTGCAATGACTTATTTCAAAATGAAGAAATAACGTAAAATGCAATTTGAACACGAATTAGGCGAAATTGGGTATACTAGAATTTTTAGCAAAAATTTGGAAACAAATTCCAATTTTTTTGTGTTTCCCCAGTAGAACTTATGATGTAGAACATATTGACAAGAAAAAAATTAAAAATTTTGCAATGACTTATTTCAAAATGGCGAAATCACGTAAAATGCAATTTGAACACGAAGTAGGCGAAAAAGGGTATGCTTGAATTTGTAGCAAAAATGTGGATACAAATTCCAATTTTTTTGTGTTTTCCCAGTAGAACTTATGATGTAGAACACATTGACAAGAAAGAAAATTAAAAATTTTGCAATGACTTATTTCAAAATGGCGAAATAACGTAAAATGCAATTTGAACACGAATTAGGCGAAATAGGGTATGCTTGAATTTTTAGCAAAAATAATGTGGATACAAATTTGAATTTTTTGTGTTTTCCCAGTAGAACTTATGATGTTAAACACATTAACAAGAAAAAAAATAAAAATTTTTGCAAAATTTATTTCAAAATGGAAAAATAACGTAAAATGCAATTTGAACACTAATTAGGCGAAATAGGGTATGCTTGAAATTTTAGCAAAAATGTGGAAACAAATTCCAATTTTTTGTGTTTGCCAAGTAAAACTTATGATGTAGAACACATTGACAAGAAAAAAAAATAAAATTTTTGCAATCACTTATTTCAAAATGGCGAAATAACGTAAAATGCAATTTGAACACGAATTAGGCGAAATTGGGTATGTTAGAATTTTTAGCAAAAATGTGCAAAAATTCCAATTTTTTTGTGTTTCCCCAGTTGAACTTATGATGTAGAACACATTGACAAGAAAAAAAAATTAAAATTTTTGCAATGACTTATTTCAAAATGGCGAAATAACGTAAAATGCAAATTGAACACGAATTAGGCGAAATAGGGTATGCTTGAACTTTTAGCAAAAATTTGTAAACAAATTCCAATTTTTTTGTGTTTCCCCAGTAGAACTTATGATGTAGAACACATTGACAAGAAAAAAAATTAAAATTTTTGCAACGACTTATTTCAAAATGGCGAAATAACGTAAAATGCAAATTGAACACGAATTAGGCGAAATTGGGTATGCTTGAATTTTTAAGAAAAATTTGGGAACAAATTCCGATTTTTTTGTATTTCTTCAGTTGAACTTATGATGTAGAACACATTGACAAGAAAAAAAAAATTAAAATTTTGCAATGACTTATTTCAAAATGGCGAAATAACGTAAAATGCAATTTGAACACGAATTAGGCGAAATAGGGTATGCTTGAACTTTTAGCAAAATTTGTAAACAAATTCCAATTTTTTGTGTTTCCCCAGTAGAACTTATGATGTAGAACACATTGACAAGAAAAAAAATTAAAATTTTTGCAACGACTTATTTCAAAATGGCGAAATAACGTAAAATGCAAATTGAACACGAATTAGGCGAAATTGGGTATGCTTGAATTTTTAAGCAAAAATTTGGAAACAAATTCCAATTTTTTTGTATTTCTTCAGTTGAACTTATGATGTAGAACACATTGACAAGAAAAAAAATTAAAATTTTTGCAATGACTTATTTCAAAATGGCGAAATAACGTAAAATGCAAATTGAACACGAATTAGGCGAAATAGGGTATGCTTGAACTTTTAGCAAAAATTTGTAAACAAATTCCAATTTTTTGTGTTTCCCCAGTAGAACTTATGATGTAGAACACATTGACAAGAAAAAAATTAAAATTTTTGCAACGACTTATTTCAAAATGGCGAAATAACGTAAAATGCAAATTGAACACGAATTAGGCGAAATTGGGGATGCTTGAATTTTTAACAAAAATTTGGAAACAAATTCCAATTTTTTTGTGTTTCCCCAGTAGAACTTATGATGTAGAACACATTGACAAGAAAAAAATAAAAATTTTGCAATCACTTATTTCAAAATGGCGAAATAACGTAAAATGCAATTTGAACACGAATTAGGCGAAATTGGGTATGCTTGAATTTTGGCAAAAATGTGGAAATAAATTCCAATTTTTTTGTTTTTCCCCAGTAGAACTTGTGATGCAGAACACATTGACAAAAAAAAAAATTAAAATTTTTGCAATCGCTTATTTCAAAATGGCGAAATAACGTAAAATGCAAATTGAACACGAATTAGGCGAAATTGGGTATGCTTGAATTTTTAGCAAAAATGTGGAAACAAATTCCAATTTTTTTGTATTTCCCCAGTTGAACTTATGATGTAGAACACATTGACAAGAAAAAAAATTAAAAATTTTGCAATGACTTTATTTCAAAATGGCGAAATAACGTAAAATGCAATTTGAACACAAATTAGGCGAAATAGGGTATGCTTGAATTTTTAGCAAAAATGTGCAAAAAATTCCAATTTTTTTGTGTTTCCCCAGTAGAACTTATGATGTAGAACACATTGACAAGAAAAAAAATTGAAATTTTGCAATCACTTATTTCAAAATGGCGAAATAACGTAAAATGCAATTTGAACACGAATTAGGCGAAATTGGGTATGCTTGAATTTTTAGCAAAAATTTGGAAACAAATTCCAATTTTTTTGTGTTTCCCCAGTACAACTTATGATGTAGAAGACATTGACAAGAAAAAAATTTACAATTTTTGCAATCACTTATTTCAAAATGAAGAAATAACGTAAAATGCAATTTGAACACGAATTAGGCGAAATTGGGTATACTAGAATTTTTAGCAAAAATGTGGATACAAATTCCAATTTGTTTGTGTTTTCCCAGTTGAACTTATGATGTAGAACATATTGACAAGAAAAAAAATTAAAAATTTTGCAATGACTTATTTCAAAATGGCGAAATAACGTAAAATGCAATTTGAACACGAATTAGGCGAAATAGGGTATGCTTGAATTTGTAGCAAAAATGTGGATACAAATTCCAATTTTTTTGTGTTTTCCCAGTAGAACTTATGATGTAGAACACATTGACAAGAAAGAAAATTAAAAATTTTGCAATGACTTATTTCAAAATGGCGAAATAACGTAAAATGCAATTTGAACACGAATTAGGCGAAATAGGGTATGCTTGAATTTTTAGCAAAAATGTGGATACAAATTTCAATTTTTTTGTGTTTTCCCAGTAGAACTTATGATGTAGAACACATTGACAAGAAAAAAATTGAAATTTTGCAATCACTTATTTCAAAATGGCGAAATAACGTAAAATGCAATTTGAACACGAATTAGGCGAAATTGGGTATGCTTGAATTTTTAGCAAAAATGTGCAAACAATTTTCCAAAAAATTCCAATTTTTTTGTGTTTCCCCAGTAGAACTTATGATGTAGAACACATTGACAAGAAAAAAAATTAAAATTTTTGCAATCACTTATTTCCAAATGGCGAAATAACGTTTTTTGCAATCACAATAAAAAACAATAGGCCTACATAATAAATACATAAATAACAGGAGGAAAGAGAACAAATCCCCCAGGGAACAAATACACTTCAGCTTAAATATTCCAGGCTAATATCAACAACAACAACAAAAATAAATAATAATAATCTAGTTAATAATACTGGTAGTCTGTCTGTCTGTCTGTGACTCTGTCTGTCTGTCCACCTATAGACGAATCCAAATCCACGCATTCCTACACCTGACTAGCAGCCTTTAGTTGGGTAGCCGTCGGCTACAATGCACCCAAAATGTGAAATGATTCGGCCTTGGCGAAAATTTTAAACTTCATTCCATCACCCGTTTTACACCTTCCGCGAAAACACAGGTAGACAAAAGAATGATATTAAAGTTTACAACACAATAGGCCCTACAGTTCCCTTCGGCAAAACACACTATACATGGTCTATTTGCTGTTGAAGTGACATAATAATCGGATTAACTACACCATATCAAACGCTACAAATGAATGCACTTGCGAACAAAAGGACTATGTATGAATAGATGCGACGGGATTACCTGTGGAATTATCTCTATTGTATATATTATTCTATTAACCCTCCTCGTCCTTGCATCTTCTCTAGGTGTTAGGCGGCTTTTATTTGCACAATGGGGCGCTCAAAACACCAGGTTGGTGCTAGCGGCTACCCAAAGATGGCCGACCAAATCCTGACCATGACTTGGCTCGTTGGATTCGTCTATTTTCTCGGAGACTGGGGGTCGCCTGTTCCTCAAACTTGGTGGGTGGGTGCAGCTTGGTATGAGGAAGAACAAGTTTATATTTGTTAAGGTCAAAGGTCAAGGAAGGGATCCAGTTCAATTGAAGTCTAATTTCAAACACTTCAAATGGCAAATCTAGCCATGCCATATTGTGTTGACCTTGGACCTGAGACTATTATACCTGAATAATAGTCTCAGCCTTGAACTATCAAACAAAAGTTTCTACGGTGACCTTTTAGTCAAACCTACGGTTAAGAGGTCAAGAAAGGTAAAAATTTCAAATTGCCCCTATGAAGCTCAAACTTGGTGGGTGGGTGCGTGGACCTTGGACTAACAAATAAAAGTTTCCACGGTGACCTTTTTGTTAGACCTATTATGGTTAAGAGGTCATAGGTCAAGAAAGGTAAAAATTAAAATTGCCCCAATGGAGCTCAAACTTGGTGGGTGGGTGAACCTTGGACTAACAAACAAAAGTTCCCACGGTGACTTGTTCGTCAGACCTACGGTTAGGAGATCATAGGTCAAGAAAGGTAAAAATTTCAATTTGCCCCCTATGGAGCTCAAACTTGGTGGGTGAATGGACCTTGGACTAACAAACAAAAAATTTTCACGGTGACCTTTTTGTAAGACCAACGGTTAAGAGGTCATAGGTCAAAAAACATAAAGATTTCAAATTGCTCATGGAGCTCAAACTTGGTGGGGGTGTAACTTTGGCCAAGAAAGCTTAGGTCATCCATGGTCAAAGATTTTGAGATCTGCAAAAGCCAATAACCATGACAGCCGAGAACCGCGAAATACGGGTAATCGCCTAGTCAGTATAATTTTGAGTTCAACGGAATGCGTTCATCATGATTATAATAACATATTTTTATCAAAATTCGACTATGGCATAAGTAAGAGACCGTTCACAACACTTGTTGGAGGGGGGGCTGATGCAAAAGGGGGACCTGAAAATTGTTGACCCTCCTCATGGGGGGGGGGGAACCAGTGGCGTACCGTGGCCGCTCCTACCCGGGGGGCTGAAGAAAATCCAATTTTGCCGCCCCTAATTCCCCAACAGCCCTCAAAGGTTGACCCAATTTTTTTACGGTCGTTTGAAAAAGTGAAGAGCAAAGAAAAAAAAACATTCTTCTTCCGCCGCCCCTTCGTTTTGGCCGCCCCCTGCTTTTACCCCGGGGGCTGGCGCCCCAAAAGCTCCCTCCACTTGGGGACTGAAATGACCACAACATTTCCTGGGAAAATTGAGTTTATATGCTTTTCTATGGGGTTGACCCATAATTTTCATGTCAAAAAGGGGGCCCTGAAATTTTTGAGATCACAAAAGGGGGCCCAGAAAAATTTTTGCGATAAAATTTTTTGCATCAGGCCCCCCTTGCAAGTGTTTGTGAACGGTCCCTAAATATAGACCTATTTAGAACACATTTTTCAATTCAGCTTTCAACATGAAAATTCTTGAGTATTTCCTAGTATGTCATTGGTGGTATTTACCAATAACTACACAAAAAAATTACTATTGTCTGTCCAAATAACTTAGACACCCGGTTTTTAGGATATATTTCGAAAAGTTTTCACTTTGGCATAAAGTCATGAAAGAAAAGTTGCTAAACACGGTCAGACCTAACAGAAATTATTAGTAAAAGCGATGAAAAAATATTCTTCCTTGTCTACTTTTATTCAATTTTGACCGATTTACAGCAAGATATCTGGGTCCAGCCGAATATTCTTAATGACTTGAAACTTTTGATGGGATAATCTATTTACAGTAAGGGGTGTTTGAACATTGTAGTCATGCATATTGATCAGTGATGACACCCTTTTTCTTTGATCCTTTTACTAATTCACAATAATGGCGGTCTACTCAAATGCATTCAACAAAAGCATGTTTGCAATCACCGCGAGAGGTCGTCTCACACGCATAACAAATACACTACGATCAAATAGGTTGATGACAATATTTGATTGAATGGACTGTGGATTTCGGTGAAGAACACTGGTTCAAATCCTTTGTTTGGAGCCAATCAATAATTTCATAACTCAAAAGATGTCACAGTTGGTGCATTATAACAAATGATAGGGCAAGTTACTGTGTGTCTGGAGTGTATTGTGAATTATACTCCTCACCAATAACATCAGAACATTCATAGGGCATACAATTTGTATTTTCTTGGAATTGGGCCAAGCCAAAAGCATGCACAGAACAAGATTCAAATACCGCGCCGAATTGTTGTAATTGGTTGAGGGACAACTGGGATCACTGCGTTAATACACTAAGAATAAATATACCAGTAAGACACACTGTCTGCATTTTATGAACTGAATTATATTTTTCATTTTTATAAAATGTTTTTGGTGAGGAGTATAATTAATTTACTATTCATCCATTCATACATACACGCTATGTAACGGCGCGCGTGATTGGTCGAGAGCCGGGCATAAACAGCGTTTATGCCCGGTGTCCCGGATGTGCGATCGCCGGGTAGGAAAATCATGATTTTTAATAATGTTATTTGTAATTTTTTGTTATTATTTTGATGAAATAAGAATCACAAATGTTCTGGTATGTATGAACGGGGTTCATTCATATATTTTCATGACTAAACGGTTGTTTATGCCCTCGGGCCGCAAGCGGCCCCTCGGGCATAAACAACATGAACATATATGAATGTTCATACAATTCATACATACACGCTATGTAACAGCGCGCGTGATTGGTCGAGAGCCGGGCATAAACAGCGTTTATGCCCGGTGTCCCGGATGTTAGATCGCCGGGTATGGAAAATGCAGGAAAATCGTGTATTTTAATAACTTTTTTGTTATTATTTTGATGAAATAAGAATCACAAAATGTTCTAGTATGTATGAACAGGGGTTCATTCATATATTTTCATGACTAAACGGTTGTTTATGCCCTCGGGCCGCAAGCGGCCCCTCGGGCATAAACAACCGTTTAGTCATGAAAATATATGAATGAACCCCTAATTTAGTCATGAAAATATATGAATGAACCCCTAATTCACTATCCAAAATCACAATACCTACAAATCTTTATAATGAGACCTTCCAAAATAATGGTACCCAACTTCTACCGGATTATTTTTAAAGTGTTGAGAAAAACTTTCCAATTTCAATAGAATTTCTGGTAAACTCTTACTCAATGCTTTGGAAACACAAAAATCCCGGGCAAAAATCCCGTTAGGTCTCAGCGAATGTTAACACTTTTCTTTCATGACTTTCCTTGAAAGTGGATATTTTTTCAAATAAGTAACAAAAACTGGGTGTCTAAGTTAATTGGACAGACAATAGCATTCCAAGTAGGCGCCACTTGTCAATGTAAAATTATGAAACATGATCTTTATCCATGGCGTTGTCTTTTTTAAAGACACTTCTTGTTGTCCAAGGCTGTTCTGTATGTAGATTTTACTCCCTGATGTAGTACTCAAAAATACGTAATAAAACCATTCATTCTATAATCATGATCATACAAGAATTTTTAGTACAAGTCATGAAATAACAAATAAATATTTATCATATCTTTTTGGTGTAATTCGTAATTTTGTCATTCTTTTAAATGAACATAATTGAAATTTCAGCGTTGTAAGTAGAAACAATAAGCCAAATCGGCATTAGAAGTTTGCAATGCATTGTGGGACAGTTTTTGCATTTTTAGGACACTTTGTCCTTTGACCTATCAGATATATTGGTTTTTGTGCATACAAAAATAATTTTAAAAAGTTTTACTAGAATAAAAACAAATCCAAAAAATATATTTGTTGTATAAATTAATTATTTAAATATTTTTAATGATAACATTTTTACAATAATAGATAAATAAATAATAATTAGAGAAATTTCCCCGATATGTCAGAGGTCAAAGTGTCCTAAAAGTGCTCTCAAAAACCGGAAGTAACAATGGCGATTGGGCTTATTGTATAGTAATTCACATCCGATACCGTTGGCCGAGTCGCTGAGCAAGACTTCAAGCTATTGGACAAAAGCGGTAACATTCGCTTGTTAGGTTAGGTTACGTCCAATCAAATAACTCAATGCTTGTGTTTTGATAAATCAAACACAGCGGCCATGACGAAGCAACCAGAAAATTTTGGGAAATGCATGAATGTATGGCCAGTCATGTCAGTAGATAAACTAGTCTACTAGATCGTTGAAAACAAAAGTTAAATTTTCACCACATGAGAAAGCTTAGGAAGGAGCCACGGAGTTCTTATTTTCTACTGTGAGGGACTTCCTCACTCTTCAGGTAAAAAATATTTATGATTGACATACATCATGCATGTATGACCATTTTTTTTTATATCAGATAGCATGTACCATGATACCAGGCTAGCTCGTTCACGTAGCGGTTGTGTTGTCCCACTGGCCTACTACCATGACTACACCGCTACGTACAGTACGGGCGCATAGAGGATGTCTTGCAATAAACAGACATTAGGCAAAATAAAAAAATAAACATGTTTCACGTCCCCTCCCGCTTCCTTTTTTGAGGTTTCCTCAAATATATTTTTATTTTTTGAAATTCAGTTATAAGTTTTCTAAAAATATGTCTAGGAAGTTGGAATGCTTTCTATAGCCTTGTTAAGATACAAGAAACATTTTAGGAAGGTTTTGTGATCATTGGAGGAGGTGTAACTCTCAGAACAACAAATAAAAAAGGGCCTCCTCCTTTTTCCAGGCATTATTGTAATTTTTGTATACGCCAAAACAGCTCTAAGTATGGGTATTTACACCAATTTTGCGATAAAAAATAGAAAATAAAAAGCCCCCCTCCTCCTCCTTTTTTCGAAAACCCGGACGTGAAACATGTTTTATTTTTTACTTGGCCTTATTAAATATTAGCGGGATAGATGAGTAAATGGGAGCGTTCACTATAAGTATAACAGGAAGAATTCATGAATTACTGAACAGGTAGAATAATTGAAAAGGTACATTTTATTCATCTAAATCTGTCTCTTCTTACATTTCCTTTTTTCTTTCTTTTCAGTTTCTTCTACATGGGGCTATTTTGTTCCCATAATTTTAAAGAAATATTTGCTGCTTAGTTTCGTTTTCCATGTTATTTATTTATCTAACCTTGATCGAAAAATCTATAGTTTTATGCACGACGACACGATAGTATGTGTGCTTTATCATGTTTATGCACGACGACACGATAGTTATGTATGTGTGCATAAGATAGAACTTTCTGGTATATGAAAACACGTCTGCATAGCGTTGATATTTTTTAAACGCTTTAAAAAACATTCTTCCGAATGTCACTTTTGGCTACAATTTTCCTGGACTAACATAATGTATCTTTGGATTCAATGTGGCTTACTTTTAGAGAAAAAATACATCTTTGAAGTACATTCTGGAGAAGTTTTAGGTCACAGCAGTGCGATGTTCCGGCGAATGATCATGCCCGATTTACTGTCACCGATGTACACGCTAGAGATGACCTTGTTTATGACGTTTTCAATTGGGTACATCCGGGACATAAGGCAAAATAAAAAATAAACATGTTTCACGCCCCTCCGCTTCCTTTTTGAGGTTTCCTCAAATATATTTTTTTTTTGAAATTCAGTTATAAGTTTTCTAAAAATATGTCTAGGAAGTTGGAATGCTTTCTATAGCCTTGTTAAGATACAAGAAACATTTTAGGAAGGTTTTGTGATCATTGGTAGGCATGTTCACAAAATTTTCAAGTAGGATATTTCACATGGAAATTATTTTGTTTAAAAGGGTGATTATTTAACTTAAAAAATGAGGGGTCAACCATGTCTGTAGGTCCAAAATTAGCGAAGTTATGGGCAAATGTCTGTTTTTAAACAAAAACATGTAATGCATCATTTTTCACCACGGCGATCCATTTTACACAAAGGCGATTTTTTTTTATGAAATCTAACTTTCACTGCATGCTGACTTCTGTATCAAGGATAAAGTACCGGCACATTTTAGACTACGTCGTCAAGTTTCTGGTGTCCAAATTTCAAATTTTTGTATTTCCCTTTTTGGATTGAATGTCGCCCTCTATAATAAGGAATGTGGACATGTCTATCATTGGAGGAGGTGTAACTCTCAGAACAACAAATAAAAAAGGGCCTCCTCCTTTTTCCAGGCATTTTTATTGTAATTTTTGTATACGCTAAAACAGCTCTAAGTATGGGTATTTACACCAATTTTGCGATAAAAAATAGAAAATAAAAAGCCCCCTCCTCCTCCTTTTTTTGAAAACCCGGACGTGAAACACGTTTTATTTTTACTTGGCCTAATCAGTCACAGTACATGCGCAGTGTAGACGGCTGGTGGAATAAGCACATGCGGAGTTCAGGATTGGCAAAGCAGCGACTTAGTAGCCCAATAGGATGACTTTTGAAGATTTTCCTCACTACAGTTTCCTGTCCAATAGACACCAATTGATGGTTAAGAAAGTGAGCAACTTTTCAAATCTGGCGTAGGCAATTTATGGTATTTTGCTATCCCATAGATACCAATGTATGAATTTTAAAAACAATCGAGCGACTTTTTAATTATTTGCATGTTTGACTCGCGATTTGGGCTAACATTTTTGGGAACACTGCTGGAGGTCAGTGGGTGCATGTACAGCAGAAACACGGCGTTGATCGAAGCTGTTAGGAGAACAAATATTGACGTTTTTCGTAAGTAAAGGTATTAAGATTTATTCATAACCTCATTAATATACGCGAAGCCTGTAATCCAATCAAAAGAAATTGATTGCCTGACCGCGTGCATTTAATTGCGAGGTCATTAAAACTCACAATGACTCCGGACGCCGCAACAATGACTTCTGCACGCGTGCGCAGTATAAGCTACGCGTTATGGCAACGATACGCCACGCGATGCCGTCAGCGCTTCTGTGATTGGTAGCTCTTGTTGTCGGCGCTGAATGTTATTCGCCTGGTTGATTTTTTTTGTAGGGTAGGTTACAACAATGATTAAAACTGGTTATATTTAACAGCGTAAAATGGCATAAAATAACATAAAATGCCATTTTGATTTGTTCAAAATATTAGATACGACGGTAATGAATGACAATAATAACTTTGCACCATCTATTTTGAGGTCATTGTGTGAAATTGTCAGGTTTTGTTTTGGGCCTCGGTATTTTTCCTCGGGAGCTACCGCTCCCGAGGAAAAATACCTCAGCCCAAAAAAAACCCCTCCGATTTCACACAATGACCTCAAAATAGATGGTGCGCAGTTATTATTGTCTAAATAAAATATTATAGTACAATGTGTTGGTAATATGTCACGAACTATTTCATGATATTTTAGAGACAATAACTAACTTGAGGAAGAAGTTTTTATTCATATGCATGACATTGTACTCTGTATGGCAACTGGCCCATTTCACGGTTAGACGCCACTTTTTGATTTTCAACATATCTGGCCTGGTGTGTAAAAAATAATGGGGTTACAGAATTTACTGTTGGTGATTTTTCATTGTCTCTGTATGGCCTACCTCCATTAGCTTAATCGGCCTTTCTAGTTTTATCTTTCAGGGCTTATTAGGGGTCAGAAGTGGTCAAAAACCACATTTCACTAGCAACCTGGAAACAGACATTTATTTTCCAATGCTGCCACTTTTAACTATGTTGAGCCTACCAGCTGCTTTTGTTGTTTTTATGTACCGGTAGTGAACAAGTTGCACTATACAGCCATACATGAACAAAGTATTAGTTGTCAGTTAAACTAGCATGAGAACCATTTAAATTTCTGAATTCGGATGTGACATTTTCCGTTCACATCTATGTACCTTATTCGGAAACAGGACGGTTCGCATCCTTTCAATTTCGGACCCGTGCACTTTCGCCCCCTTTCAATTTCGCACCCGTGCACTTTCGCCCCCTTTTTAAACCGCGGGTAATGTGCTGCTGTTGATTGATGATGCACGATCGATCGCTTTAACTCCCGGCGGTACAGTGGGGTGTTGTATGTGTATAGTATTGGTTGACTTTTGAGTGTTGATTGTCTGTGTTTGCAGTACCGGTACTGGGTTCAGCGTGTACAAAAGCAAATAGTATGTTGATGGACTCTCCGGTTCGATTGAATTTAATAGGCCTATATTATTACGATATATTAAATGTGCTTCGACTAAAGATTGGTATTCATTATGTTTTTGATTTGTTATTTTGTTTTACTTAGGCCTATTTTATTTTATTTCATTTCTATTTTATTTTATTTTAAGCCTATTAATTATTTTTATTTTATTATTATTATTATTATTATTATTATTATTATTAATTATTATTATATTAATTATTATTATATTATTGTTATTAGAATTATGTTACCTTATTAGTAGTATAGTACTTTATAATAGGCTATATAATTTAGTATTCAATTATTTATGGCCTATAAAGTATAAAATTTATAGGGCCTAATATTGATATGGCCAAAAATATGATGGCTTATAATTTATAATTTTATCCCATCTTTATGTTGCCGACTTGATCTTCTTTGACATGACACTAATGGAAAAAAATATTTAGCAAATTTCTCAAAGACAAATGCGCACAAGCAAAACAAATGCCTGCAGCAGCTTTTGCGATAATGCTGTGCCGACTTTCACCACCTTTCTTCACCGCATGAGTATTACCTGCCACTAGTACGCCGAAAAGCGCCGGGCGTGACATGGGTTCAATCAATGCAATGGTAGAGCCTACGGTGACTAGGCAGTAGCACGCATATATTCGTCCCAGAACACACCCGCATCGGATCGATTGCTTGACAAGTCTCCGGCCACACGCTGCGTGATTGTATAAAGTGTGACTCCTTCAACCCATTATGTAATGAATGACTTACGCGAAAGCGCCGGGTATGGTGTGGGTCCAATCAATGGTAGGGTACCGTAAACAGACACGCAAAAGTGCCATATGCCTCTTGACGTACGATCGCAAAATATTATTAATCAGGAAAGTTTTCTGTTCGTTTTAATGAGAAATGTAAATAATGAACCAAATGTTTTAACTTTTATGTCTTTTAATGAATGATGTATTTTGTCTGTGTTCTTAATTAATTTAATATATATTTCTACAAGTGTTACGTAAATTGTATAAAACAAAGAAATGTCAATACTTTTAATGAATTTTGATATATTTGATGTATGATTTTTTGATGTTTATGCATTTTTATGTTTTTTAAAAATTCTTACATATATAGGGCTTATGTATAATTCTACAAATTGTTATGTATATTGTTTTTATGACACAGAGCCCCTGTAATAGCAGATTTATCTGAAAGGTAGCCCTGTATAAATATGGTTTTAATAAATAACATAAAGTAAATAAACAAAATTTGTGGAAAAATGCTATCCAATTCTGCATTGTAAATGATTGACATTTATGTGTTCATGATTCATTTTGTTTACTGGCCTGTCAATCACGGACTCATTATGACGATGCTTTATTAACACCACGGCACATCTTATATCTTAATCTGCTTAATATGCCGACAATTTTAAGGCGGGATGTTTGAACTCGAAGATGTCAATAATGTAATATAGCATCTATTTCTTTATAATAAAGATCGTAAAGGAGATGAATTTCTTTCTTTATTTTTCTTTTCTTTTTCCTTTTTTTTCGTTTTTATAGTGCCTTTTTTCTTCTTTTTTTTAATCAAGAAAGCTGCTTTGTCTTTTGAACCCTGTTTTGTTTTTTGGATGTTGCTGCACATAATAAACAGTTTTAAACAATCAATTTATTTCTATCAATTAGATTTGTTCAGTTCATCTTAATTTCTTTGGATTTCGTTTTTCTTTCCCTTTCTTTCTTTCTTTCTTTCCTTTCTTTCTTTTTTTTCGTTTGCATGATCAGGCTATAGGGGTCCGACGCATAAATGACATCTATCTTAAAGGAGTATTTCCATATGACATTGTTGTGTCATACTTTCATTGTTTTTAATTTTATCCATTGCTTGTTGACACTTGTATCCTTTTGGATCCATCCTTTGGTCGTCAGTTGGAACAAATTTTCACTGTTTTTATACATTTATAATTAATAATTAAATATAAATTTATTATTATTATTACTATTTATTATTATTACTATTTTTATCATTGAATTCTAATTATTTCATTATTTTGGGTAAGCCTGCTGCTAAAATATCTGGCCTGTAATATATAGGCCTACTGAGAAAAAAAAAAATCGTTCCTCTATTTTGTTATAAAATATCCTTTCTTTCCTTCCTTCCCGGGTTTATCATGACTTAATAAGTGCATGCCCGACGGCCCCAGCACTATAAACATACTACGCCGCACCGCCGGGAGTTCAAGCAATCGTCAATCGATCGTGCATCAATCAACAGCAGCACAATACCCGCGGTATAAAAAGGGGGCGAAAGTGCACGGGTGCGAAATAGAAAGGGGGCGAAAGTGCACGGGTCCGAAATTGAAAGGGTGCGAACCGTCCAGCATTCCCTTATTCAATGTGGAATAGATCGACTAATACTTAACATGAATGGCAAACTAATGTGTTTTAGTAAAGTTCAGAGTCTTGTTACTATTTGTTGAACAAATTACACTTGTTGCTCTTAATATGTAGATACAGCGATATTTTGAATTTTTGCCAACAAATTCCGTTCACAATTTTGTCACATCCGATTAATTTTCCAAATAGTATTTAATTTATTAACAAAATGTGGCAGAATTTTTTCTCCTTGATTTTTAAAAATCTCCTGCTATGAGCTATCTAACGACACCATTTAATGAAAACTCCTTCATCAACTTAGCTTGCAGATGTCATTTCAAAGTTTCCGTTCACATGTGTCACATCCATGGTACCTGTCACATCTAAAATAGTTTCTTCAAAGAACTAAGACAGGAATGGGACTAGGATGCCAGTTTGAAGTTATTTCATTACAGGTTTGTGGGGGATCAAAAGGCACAACAAATCTTTAATTCAGTATGCCTTCTTTAATTGTGACAGGAGATTCAAAAAGCTTCAATTTCCGTTCACATGTCACATCCTCAAAATTAGTAGTTTTAGGCCAAAATACTTAAACAACATGATATTTGACTTTCTAAAATAGGTTTATTATTTTGTACATGTCATATATGATTATTTCATAGCTTTGTCTTTGTCTTTAGAAGACAGTATTGTATAGAAATTACAGAAGCGGATGTGACATTTTCAATTGTGAACGGAATATTTCAGTAAATTATAAACATTTTGCTTGTCAAAAATATAAAGGGTCAGGAAAAACGTTTTAGCATTGCTCAATTCAATAGAATCTCACAAAATATATGTGTTAGAAGTGCCCAAAGCTTATATTTTTGACAAGCAAACTGTTTATCATAATGAAATATTCTGTTCACAATTGAAAATGTCACATCCACTTCTATAAATTGTAAACAATGTTTTAAAATGAACACTAACACAGGTTGATATGTTTCAATATATCCCATTTAATTCACTGAGTGTGTGAAAACTCTTTGAATCATTATTTTCTGAAACATACTCTGCTTTACAGTGTGTGGTTTCCGTTCACATTGACATCAGTCACATCCAAAATTGCACAAACATCAGAATCTTGAATTTGACCCGTGTTTTCAAACTGGCTGATATTATTTGTGAACAAACTACTCAAAGCAATTTGCTACCAGCTACAGAGAGTGATTTGCCAATAACGCCATTTCAAGGATCAGCTCCAAGTGAATGGACTGTCAGAGAAACAAGTCCAAATCTTCCGTCCCCAAGTGAAAGCACTAGTGACAAGACACCGGTAGATGTAAATGTTCCAAGTCTAGCGATAGTATCTCGCGGAACTGTTCCGGAAGCAGCAGCTCAAAGAAAGCACGGTCAAGTCCATCATCGGTGCCACGTCGCTCGCAGAGGAATGCACGGCCTCCGCGGAGACTAATTCAAGAGCTGTAACAATGTCACAGAAGAATTATGTATATACGTTTTAAAAGTTCAACTGTTTGGAGTTATGCACGTTAAAAGTTCAACTGTTTGGAGTTATGCACGTTTTTTTCATGTTTAAAAGACATTAAGAAGTTTTACGCAGAACTTTGTATTCATCGTTTTGGAAAGATAAGGATATCCAACATTGGCGACGAGATAAAACCGTTTTAAAAGTAGGTATATCACCTCAAAAATAATCGCAGCAGAAATGCGTTATTTAATGTTCCTACATTATTAAGCTTTATTAAAGCATCAAAAATCAAAAAACAGAATTGAAATTGGTCAATGCATTGTGATGTAATGTCAATTTAAAGATGCTCGTAGATGGTAGTATATGGGGAATTGTGTTTTTTCAAAACTTTCATACACAATCTTGCAAATTAGGTTTTTCTGAATCAAAATTTTGTGAGGATTCCAAAAATCATGGGTGTCATTTTTTTAAAGCTGTTCTTGGGTGTTTTTGGGCGGATTTTGGGCGAATTCTGATTTTCAGTATTTGGCATATATTATGGCATAAAAATCAACTTATTTAAGTCATATATTGCATTTAAAGGCTTTTATATTATCATTCCAAACTTTAAATACACTTTAATATGAACTACCTCAAATATTGAAGAAATGTGTTCAAATGTTTAAATTTTTGGGTGTTTTTTGGGCGGATTTTTTTTTTTTTTTTTTTTTTTCATTTTTGATGGGTGTTTGGGAGCTGGAAAGTTGCCTTGGCAAACTAAATCCTGTGGCCTTTTTTTGATGACAATGTGCCACCTATCCTGATATGTTGTTTAGGTCCGAAGTAACATATTTATAGCGGCCTACATGTCTACAAAATTCCAGATGCAGCAGTTGGTGGCCATCTTATTTTTCAAAACGGCGCCCATTTTGGCAATACATTCCCAATATTGTTCAAACTGACCCTTCCTATTGTGAATTTATTGGTACAGTAGCATTTGTTTTAAGCTTAGGATATTATTTATGACGTATGCACTAACATCGACGACTTTGATATTCAAAATGGCCTCCAAAAATTCAAAATGGCCGCCAAATTCAACTTATTTCCTCCAAACATTATAATGAGCATTGTAAAATATAAGTTTAAGCAAGTAACATGTTAATTAATATACCAACACATACACAAACTCCATAATACACTGCAAATACACACCACACCACCCCACACCCACATTCAAATGCTCACCTATAATTATGAATTCACTTTCTTCGATGACATTTTGTTATAAAATAGTTCCCGAATTTAAGATCTGTAACCTTATTCCACCTTAAATGTCTTCATCTGTCTCCTCAGGATATGATAATGATAATTATGTTCCCGCCAAGTTTGATGTACTCTGGGCCAGCGCATACCCATACCCTACTCCTACCCAGCCCTGGGACTCTTAGGCCCATCCATGGACCCAGTGGCCCATAACCTGATATGTACTCGGGGCCAGCTAGCACATAACCCCATCCTTGGCACCCCCCTGCCGCTATGACCCTACGCCACTGCTAACCACATCCTTAGTACCCTACGTCTCTTACTCCAGTACCCTTGCACAGTCGTCATTACTCCTAATCAGGGCCGTTCCTAGGGATTTTGCCGCCCTAGGCAAAGCCTCTCCCTGTCGCCCCACCAAAGCACACCAAAAGAGAGTTAAGGGGTTTACCCCCTTGAAAACTCATCATTTTTGACCTATTTGTATACTGCCTACGACAGTTTGAATTCAGCACTTTTTGGCAACTTATTAAGTTGGTGGTATAAAAGCGCGCGAGAAATTTTGCCATTTTGAATCTAAACTGTTGAAATGTGGTGCAAAAAAGGAATAAATTCGCGAGAAGCTCGAAAAAATTGCACTTTTGGGACTAATATGGCCAAATATGAAGTTAATTTGTCAGAAACCCACATACTGGCGTCAACATTGGGGGAGGGGGATGATTGTGTGGACCATCCCCCCTGGCAAAATCTTGGGGGGAATTTATCCCCCCATCTCCCGGGATCTACGCCTATGGTTTTCCTTCTTTTTGTCTCGCCTGAATGTTCAGGGAGAGACTTAGTAATCACTGGGGTGTGTGTGTGGGGGTGTGTGTGTGTGGGTGGGGGTGCGTGTGTGTGTTCGGAAAAAGCTTGTGAACGCGTTATCTTGAGAACCGTAAGTGCTATGATGATGAAACTTTACAGGGGGTAGCATAACCAGAGGGTGTCGACCTGATTAGATTTTGAGCGCAAAATATGGTAATTAAGTACCTAATTTGCATAATTTATGCGTAATAAGCAAAATACCTTGTGAACAGATTATCTGGAGATCCGTATGGGGTACAGTGACGTAACTTGGTGGGGAGTAGCGTGGCCAGATGTTCTCGACCTGATTAGATTTTCAGCGCAAAATATGCTAATTAAGTACCTAATTTGCATAATTTATGCGTATTTGATGCGTATCAAGCAAAAAAAAAAACTTGTGAACAGCTTATCTGGAGATCCGTATGGGGTACAGTGACGTAACTTGGTGGGGAGTAGCGTTGCCAGATGTTCTCGACCTGATTAGATTTTCAGCGCAAAATATGCTAATTAAGTACCTAATTTGCATAATTTATGCGTATTTGATGCGTATCAAGCAAAAACCCTTGTGAACAGCTTATCTGGAGATCCGTATGGGGTACAGTGACGTAACTTGGTGAGGAGTAGCGGGGCCAGAGGTTCTCGACCTGATTAGATTTTGAGCGTAAAATATGGTAATTAAGTACCTAATTTGCATAATATATGCGTAATAAGCAAAATACCTTGTGAACAGATTATCTGGAGATCCGTATGGGGTACAGTGACGTAACTTGGTGGGGGGTGCGTGGCCAGAGGTACTCGACCTGATTAGATTTTCATGAGGTCAAAGGTCACATACAAGGTCAAAGGTCAACTGAGGTCACCAAATCTTTTAATAATTAATTTTCAACTGTGCATCACATATCCCAATAACAGCTTCATCGGTCATGTAATTAAGGAAATATGACGACTTTAAGATAGTCGCTTTCTTTGTAAACTATAGCAAAGTAGCACTTTCAATGAGTGATAACTCGTAAAGGAAGCATCTTTCTGTTTTGATTTATTTGATGAAATAGTTCTTTGGTATTGCCAAATTTGATTTTTCAGCGCAACATACTTTTTCCAATTTCGCGAGGTCAAAGGTAACATACAAGGTCAAAGGTCAACTGAGGTCACCAAATCTTTTAATAATTAATTTTCAACTGTGCATCACATATCCCAATAACAGCTTGATCCGTCATGTAATTAAGGAAATATGACGACTTTAAGATAGTCGCTTTCCATGTAAAGTATAGCAAAGTAGCACTTTCAATGAGTGATAACTCGTAAAGGAAGCATCTTTCTGTTTTGATTTATTACTTTGATGAAATAGTTCTTTGGTTTTGCCAAATTTTTGGAAGGTCATTACGGGGTCATCCGAGGTCACTCAGGGGTCATCTGAGGTCAAGTGATTAAAAACTCGTATGGGCATGAAACTTGGTGGGTACAGTCATCATTTAAAGCCAAATTTTTGGAAGGTCATTTTGGGGTCACCAGGGGTCATCTGAGGTCAAATTAGTAAAAACTGTCGTATGGACATGAAACTTGGTGGGTACAGTCAACATTTAAAGCCACATTTTTGGAAGGTCATTTTGGGGTCACCAGGGGTCATCTGAGGTCAAATTAGTAAAACTGTCGTATGGACATGAAACTTGGTGGGTACAGTCAACATTTAAAGCCAAATTTTTGGAAGGTCATTTCGGGGTCATCTGAGGTCAAATTAGTAAAAACTGTTGGATGGACATGGAACTTGGTGGGTACAGTCAACATTTAAAGCCAAATATTTGGAAGGTAATTTCGGAGTCACTAGGGGTCATCTGAGGACAAATTAGTAAAAACTCGTATGGGCATGAAACTTAGCACGAGGGGTACAGTCAACATTTAGAGCCAAAATTTTAGAAGGTCATTTCAGGGCCACCAGGGGTCATCTGAGGTCATATTAGTCAAAACTGTTGCATGGGCATGAAACTTGGTGGGTACAGTTACCATCGGCCAGATAATCGTGCCCAGCCGATAACCGCCAAATTCATTTACCTCTCTACCAACAGTTATCGCTAAAGCAGGCGGTCACAAAAGCAGGCGAGACTCGTGGTTCGAGAACCGCCTTGTCTGTATTTTTTTATCTCATTTTTTGTTCTTCTTCGACACTTAGTGTTTCTGTTTCTTTTTTCCTCTCTTCTAGTTTTTCTTCTGTTTTTCTTTTTTCCTTCTGTTTTTTCACCGCCCATTTTCATCTTCATTTTCTCCGCCCGTAGTTTCTTTTTCTCCGCCCCGTTTCTTCTTTCTTTTTCTCTGCCCCGTGTCTTCTTTCCTTTTCTCTGCCCCCGTTTCTTTTCTTTTTCTCAGGTCCCCCTTTTCCTTTTCCGCCCTGTTTTCCATTTCTCTTTTCGATCCCTCTTTATTTTTCCTCCCATTTTTCTTTTTATCCGCCCTCATTTTTTCTCCCATTTTCTTTCTCCATTCCCGTTTCTTCTTTTTTTTGCGCCCCTCTATGTTTGCCGCCCTAGGCGACCGCCTTACCTGGCCTAATGGTCGGAACGGCCCTGCTCCTAATGTCATCCCTGGGACTCCTAACACCAAACCTGGAACCCCCAAACTCCATCCCCAGTACCCCTAACCCTATCCTAACCTTAAACCTACTACAGGACCTTTAACTCCATTCCTAGATCTAAAACCTAAAAAGTCTGTCCCGAGACTAGACAGACCCCTAATCCCATCTTCGGCACCTGTAACCCCACATACGGTTCCCCTTACCCAGTGCCCGGTACCCCTTTCCCCGTTCCTGTATGGTACCCAGTACCCCAACCCTGGGAACCCTAACTCAATCCCCAGTACCTCATCCTATCCCTGGGACCTCAAACATGACCATGTGACCTCTAACCCCAATCCTGGAACCCATGACTGGTCACTAGTCCCAGTAACCCTAACCCCTTCACCGGGACTCATAACCCGTTGTACCCTTTACCCTGCACAGTCCTCAGTACCATTAGTCCCATCCTCTGTCCCTGGTACCCATTATCCAAACCCTGAGGCTGAGGCACTTAACTCTATCCCCAGTCCCCTTACCATATCCCTAGATCCCCTAACACTGACCATGGGGCTCTCCCCATTCCTGGAACCCCTAACCCTCGTCTCCGGAATCCCTAACCCTGTTCCTTGATACCCCAGGCCCCATTGTTGATACCCCTAATCACATCCCTGGAAACACTAATCCCTTCACCTGGACCCATAAACTGTTGTCCCTGGGACCTTTGGGGAACCCTGTCATTGGTACACCTAACCTTCTTTCATGGTCAACCCTAAACATGTCCTTGGTATTTCTAACCCCATCCTTGATATACCTAATGTTGTCTCCGGTATTCTTTATCCCATCCCTGGTATCCCTAACTCCATCCCTAGAAACCCTATATAAGTCCATCCCCCAGGACCCATAACCCATGTGTGGGATCACTCGGTACCCTTTACCCTGCAGTTCTCAATACCCCTATTTATTTTTTTCTGTTTGAAGGTGTACAGGAAGTTGCCATGGTTTGGGGGTATATTTTTTAGCAATATTGATATATCGAGGGGTGGGTTTTCAGTGGAGACCAATGCAACCAAATGGGCACATCAGGACCAAAAGTGCCCTTAAATGCACCCAATTAGGGCAAATTTGGGTGCATTTTGTGAAAAATTGGTATACTGATGGGTTGCAGAAACAGCAAAAAGGTATAGAAAAGTCAGCATCCGAAAATCTGTGTGGCACATCTCCGTTCAAAATATTTGAAGAACCCCCTCCCCTGCTGCCATGGGCTTATGGATGTATTGATACAGCCTGCAGCCCAAACTAGCACCACCAACTGCTCTTGTTCTTGTATAAAGGATACACGTATGGGCCAATAAACATTTTCTATGACATTTTAAAATGTTATAATATGCAAAATGAAGTCATCATTTAAATGTGATAAACAGATATAGGTCAACTTACACAAGGGGTGGGGGTGCATTTAGTATCGGATTTGTGTGTGTTATTATTTTAATATTCATGGCACATGTCCAATCTCCTATTTTACCAACTTGATATAGGCTCATTGTATGATTGAAGGAAATAAATTGATTTCGGTGGCCATTTTGAATTCTTGGCGGCCATTTTGAATTTGAAAATCATCAATATTGGTGCTACTGCATGCCAACATGATAAAACTAATACAACAAGCCTAAAATTGGCTACTATGCCAATAAAACCATTGCTACTGTGCCAATAAACCACATTGGGAAGGGGCAGTTTGAAAAATATTGGAAATATTTTGCAAAATGGGCGCCAGTTTGAAAAACAAGATGGCCGCCTTCTGCTGCATCTGGATTTTTGTAAACATGTATAAATATGTTACTTGTGACCCACACAACATGCTAGGATAGGTGGCACATTGTCATTATCAAAAGGCCACAGGACTTATAAACTGGGTAGTAGGGCCTACGGTCGAGTTTTTGTATCAAAAAGTACCCGTACATGCATTCGCTATAAGTGACGTAAGGCTACCATAGCAACAGATGAATACAATTGTTGACTATATCGCTCTGCACTGTACAAAGTGTACGTGGTACATATGCATTGAACCATAGATGTCAAAGAACAGGGAAAGACCTGGACTGTAACTCTATAGAATATTCATATCATGCTGATCACTCGCACCTGTAAGATTAGTATTTTTGGAAAAGAGCGGTATTATATTCAATCTATGAATGCAGACATACACAGGAGATGAGTGCAACCTGTTTGTAGTGCAGGGCGATAGAGTCAAAAATTGTATATATCTATTACTATGGTAGTTAATCCAATTATGACGTCACTTCTACGGCGAAAAGTGAAAAACTTGTTATCTTTTCACATTTGAAAACACTCTATATATATACATTATAAATTGCACCCAAAAGCACCCAAAAAACACCCAAAAACACCTACAATCACCCAATTTGATAAAAGTGTCTGTCCAAATTTCTTCTGGGATAACATTTGACCATTAATTTTTATTAAAAAAATATTCAGCACACATTAGTTCATATAATACAGCAAATAAAATGGAAATCGGGCTGAAAACATATGAATTATTGAAAATATGATAGTTGCCAAAACTGCCAAAAAACACCCAAGAACAGTTTTTAAAAAATGACACCCATGATATTTTGATTCTACATAAAATTCTGCTTAAGAAAAACCTTGGTGGCAAGATTGTGTATGAAAAAAATGAAAGCAAAAAATAAATGACATTTCCCCATATACTATGGAATGAAATCCTGCCACAAATGGCTGTAATGACAAAATTGGCACATTTCGAGATTTTGAAGGTTTATTTGGACGCTTGCTTGGAAAAACAGGGTTAATTTAAATAGCACATGTTAAATGCCTATCTTTCCTGACTTCGTTACAGAAAACAAAATAAAAAAATCCATCATTGAATAATTATAATAAATTAATCAAATATACTATTTTAGCCATTTCGGCCAATCTGCAGACAAATTAAATCTCAAAAAATGACTAAGTTCAGCTTATTAATATGCAAAATTGATGCCAATAGAAAACCGTACATGATATAAAGGAGCGGTTTTTTTGCACACATATGTATACAAAGTTCTTTAAAAAAAAGAAAAAAAAAAAAAAAAAAGTAATTAATTATGCAAATTAGGTAATTACAGCTAATTATGTATTTATGATATTATTATGCAAATTAGGCATGAGTAATTTTGGGTTTTTTTCAATATTTAATGAACGTCTGTTCATTCATCATAAATCTTTTAAGTATGATCCTGTTATGAGGTTGAATAAATGAACTGCAGTTAATTATTTAAAAACAATACAAAAAAATTAAAAGTTTGACATTTTGACGGTGTCTGGAATATAATTTTCATTTTTACTGTAAACATGGTATGTGTCACCATTACTCAAAGCCAAGTCCGAAAAGTAAAAATTAAAATTCAGTTGCAATGAGACTTTAAATTAACATTTTGTCATCTGGATTAACAGGATAATCGGTAAAATGAACAGCAATTTTATTGTACCGCGTTTAGAAAAATAGTCTGGCCTTGGACACACACAATGGCTTAGAGCTATTGTGGTTTGGAAAATTACTCCCTAAAAAAAACATTGATTAATGTTTTGCTTTAACTGGTTTTAGGGAAGTGTTTCATTTGTTGTCGACGGAATTAATTTACATGCTAAGAAAGATTAGTATTTCAGCTAAATGGTGGTAGTTCCTTTACTTCAGTAGGCCTATATTTACTGATTTATGAGCGATCTTCAAAAATCCATAAAAACAGGCAGTAGTTCTTAAACAAAACAATTTTTAATTTGGGGGGACCCGATGGTAGCCTCGGGAAGGCTTCACACACCATATATTAAAAATTCAAACAATTTGGATAAATGAAGCATATCAAGAAATTCATTTATCGACATGGATGTTTTCTAAAATTGGCCAAATTTGAAGCGCGCCCTTTTCAATTCACTGTTATGCTTGCATGCACAGTGTAGCAGAATTATTGTGCAGCCACTGTGACATACCTATTAAAAGACTTTTGCGAAGGAATTTTGGTATTGGAAGGAAGCTTAAGTGTTATAGACAATAACAAACACCAGTGGAACTTTTGTGATCAAGGATAAGACGGATTTTGAACCATTCGAGTTTCGCGGTAAGCTTACCTTTTGCATTTCTTGAGCAGACGACATTTTGCAACAGCGGCGGTATCGCGGTAGTATTTGAACACTGACGAATTTTACGGACTTTACGGAATACGATTGTAGTAGTATTTGAACACTGACGAATTTTACGAACTATACGGAATACGGTTACTTGTTTCTCTTGTCACGATGGCAAAACAAACACCTATTTTTCATGAGTTTGATGCACAAGACGGCGATGTGGAGTGTTACTTGGATCAATTACAACAATATTTCATTGCGATGGACATTGAAGACAATGATGAAAATGCAAATAAAAGAAGAGCAATCCTTCTCTCCAGTGTGGGTACAGATGTGTACCAAACTTTACGGGATCTGAGTTACCCGCAGCAACCAAGTGGTAAGACTTACAAGCAACTTACAGACATGATGAAAAATCATTACAGACCACAGAGGTTAGTTGTGGCTGAGAGATTTCGATTTCATTCGACCAAACAGGCAAGTGGTCAGTCAATCACTGATTATTCTACGCAGTTGAAGAAGATGGCAGCGTTTTGCGAATTTGTGGGGATCAGCTAGAACAAAATTTACGAGACAGATTTATTTGTGGTTTGCAATCAGAGAATACACAACGGAAGCTACTATCCCGTAATTACACATTTAAAGAAGCGGTTGACATGGCTCTGGCGGAAGAGGCAGCACTGAAGGATGTACGAGATATGAGTGCCCGGGGACAGGGTTCAGTCAACAAAATTGGTAAGGGAAACCAATATCATAATAATAGATACAAGAAACGTGATCAACAACAGCAGACATGGCAGAGTAAACCAAACACGAGTGGTAACCGTCATGACCGTAAGCGCTGTGATAGATGTGGATTGAATAATCATACGAGAGATCAATGCAAATTCAAGACGTACACTTGCTACAATTGCAACGAAATGGGTCATTTGAAATCAGAATGTAAAGCTCCGAGAAGGAGGAAGCAACCAGCAAGTAATTATGTTGATGAAGATGAAGATCGTGACGATGATGAATATTATGGTACCTTAGGGGATTCTACTTTTATGATTGAAGGTGATGACGATGTGCAAGATGGAGATGGAATTCATTACTCCAAACCGGCAGTGATGGTTCAAGTTAACGTTCAAGGTATACCGTTGAATATGGAGGTAGATACTGGAGCATCATCATCAATGATAAGCTACAAGGTCTTTGAAAAACATTTCAAACATTTGCAATTGGGGCCAGTAGAACGTCCTTTACATGCATATTCTGGCACACCGTTGAATCTTGCAGGACAGATTGTAGTTGATGTTAAATATGATGGTCAGACAGCACAGTCGTTACCCCTCGTAGTCGTATATGCTGACAGATATGCACCCCCATTGTTTGGTAGAGATTGGTTGGCAGTCATCAGACTTGATTGGCCAAGTTTGTTTCCAGAAGCAGGACTATACAGCATCAGTCATTCATCAATGGACAAGTTGAAAGGAAAGTACAGTAAAAAATTTCAGTCGGGTCTAGGCACGGTGAACGGAGTGAAGGCGACGCTTCACGTCAAGGAGAATGCAGTTCCTATTTTTCACAAGGCTCGCTCTGTACCTTTTGCACTACGTCCAGCTGTTGACAAAGAGTTACAACGAATGCAAGACGAAGGCATTATTTTTCCGGTAGATTTCAGCGAATGGGCTACACCACTAGTTTGTGTACCGAAGGCTGACGGAAATGTGCGATTGTGCGGAGACTACAAGGTTTCAGTCAACAAATCCATCCACACCGATGAATTTCCAATGCCAACACCTGAGGAGGTTTTCAGCAAGATGGCAGGAGGTCAGAAGTTCTCCAAGATTGATCTGAAGTGTGCATATCAGCAAATGTTATTGGATGACAAATCACAAGAAACCAATATCATAATAATAGATACAAGAAACGTGATCAACAACAGCAGACATGGCAGAGTAAACCAAACACGAGTGGTAACCGTCATGACCGTAAGCGCTGTGATAGATGTGGATTGAATAATCATACGAGAGATCAATGCAAATTCAAGACGTACACTTGCTACAATTGCAACGAAATGGGTCATTTGAAATCAGAATGTAAAGCTCCGAGAAGGAGGAAGCAACCAGCAAGTAATTATGTTGATGAAGATGAAGATCGTGGGTCGCGCTAAGTTGCGTTCTTGCGCGCCACGCGCATTTTTTTAAGTTTGAGCGCATCTATTCATTTTTGCATACCAGTTCGGGGGTTTTCATGCGCGCAGAAAAATGAAAACATGTGAAAGAAAAATAAAAGCTTCGATCTCCAATATTTACGACCTGTCCAGAAATTATGTAACATAAAATGCAATAACATAAATGTTGATGTGAAGTCGCCGTAGCATTGTAACATAATTTAAAAATAAAAATAAAATACACACCTCCAGCGTAATTTAACACAGATTGTGATATTGTATAGAATCACTGATGAGTTTTATTGCAGTACTGAATGACGACACGTACGTGAGTTGGTAATTTCTAATTCTAGGGATCGGTAAGGAATGCTTCAAGGGTGGTGTGTAGAGATATGCCAGCGGTGAAATACGAGGCCGTAGAAGGAAAAGGTGACAAAATTTGCCCTTGAATTATGTTTTATAGTCAAAATACTCCAGTAATTCAATAAATATCATGATATTTGGCCTAAACTTGAACTCATTAGCAATGAAATGTCATTTTTTATTGAGTAAATCATGGCTTTTTCACTCGTCACATGTGACTTGCAATGCTGTTGAATTCTGCACTTTGCCAAAGTTGAACTGCATTTTATGGAATTCGGCGAACTTTTATGGCATAAAGCAACACTTTTATAGCAAGTACACTGCGTGGGAACTTTCTTTAAAAGCCAGATAGTTGGTTAGGGAGTGATCGTTATTTACGACAGGGGGTAATGGCCCGGGGTAATGGGCGTTTTGAGGGGGAATCCGAATTTTTTTGGGTCTTGAGCCTGAGGGGGGAACACAAAATTTTTTTTCGTTTTTTGAGGGGGGGACGCGAAATTTTTTGTCGATATTTTTTTGAAAGCGCCCATTATCCCCTGCCGTAAATAACGATCGGTCCCTTACATGACATTGCCTTAATAGCGAGAATCGCGGCGTGAAAGGGAGATCGCGTTTTTGCCAGGCCATAAACTATTTACACATAACCAAAATCACAAAATCTGATACTGATATATTGAAACGGGCATTCAATACTTGACTAGAGAACCCCTCATTTTAGGATTTGAGCGCATATTTTAACACTTTCAGGGGTTCAGGGGTTCTGAGAACCCCTGGATTTAAAACCTAGTGCTACCCCTGATTTCGTGACGATGATGAATATTATGGTACCTTAGGGGATTCTACTTTTATGATTGAAGGTGATGACGATGTGCAAGATGGAGATGGAATTCATTACTCCAAACCGGCAGTGATGGTTCAAGTTAACGTTCAAGGTATACCGTTGAATATGGAGGTAGATACTGGAGCATCATCATCAATGATAAGCTACAAGGTCTTTGAAAAACATTTCAAACATTTGCAATTGGGGCCAGTAGAACGTCCTTTACATGCATATTCTGGCACACCGTTGAATCTTGCAGGACAGATTGTAGTTGATGTTAAATATGATGGTCAGACAGCACAGTCGTTACCCCTCGTAGTCGTATATGCTGACAGATATGCACCCCCATTGTTTGGTAGAGATTGGTTGGCAGTCATCAGACTTGATTGGCCAAGTTTGTTTCCAGAAGCAGGACTATACAGCATCAGTCATTCATCAATGGACAAGTTGAAAGGAAAGTACAGTGAGATATTTCAGTCGGGTCTAGGCACGGTGAACGGAGTGAAGGCGACGCTTCACGTCAAGGAGAATGCAGTTCCTATTTTTCACAAGGCTCGCTCTGTACCATTTGCACTACGTCCAGCTGTTGACAAAGAGTTACAACGAATGCAAGACGAAGGCATTATTTTTCCGGTAGATTTCAGCGAATGGGCTACACCACTAGTTTGTGTACCGAAGGCTGACGGAAATGTGCGATTGTGCGGAGACTACAAGGTTTCAGTCAACAAATCCATCCACACCGATGAATTTCCAATGCCAACACCTGAGGAGGTTTTCAGCAAGATGGCAGGAGGTCAGAAGTTCTCCAAGATTGATCTGAAGTGTGCATATCAGCAAATGTTATTGGATGACAAATCACAAGAACTTGTTACGATAAATACGCAGAGAGGCCTATTTCGCTACACACGATTACCGTTTGGAATTTCTTCAAGTCCAGCGATTTGGCAACGCTTCATTGAGCAAGTGCTTGCAGATCTTGATTACACCTGTGCCATAATGGATGATGTGCTAGTGTCTGGCAAAGACGACACAGAACATCTTCGCAACGTGGAAAAAGTGTTCCAGCGATTTCAGAAGTACGGTCTGCGAGTCAAACCGGAGAAGTGTGTGTTCATGGGAGACAGAGTAGAGTACATGGGTAGGAGGATATCTGCGAAAGGCATTCAAGCGACTGATGAGAAGATCAAAGCCATCAAGGAGGCACCAGTACCGCAGAATATAACAGAGCTAAGATCGTTCTTAGGCATGGTGAATTTCCAAGCGCAGTTTGTTCCTCATCTATCGACTGTAGTTTATCCACTGAATGAGCTACTTGGCAACAAACCGTGGGAGTGGACAGAAGCTTGTACAAGGGCATTCAACACAGTGAAAGAAACGCTCTCATCAGATAAGTTACTTGTACATTACGATACCAAGTTACCATTGGAACTAGCAGCAGATGCTTCACCATACGGTCTAGGTGCAGTAATTATGCATGTATTTGACGACGGTTCACGACGAACAATTGCTTATGCATCAAGAAGCCTCAACAAGCACGAGAAAGGTTATGCACAGCTGGATAAGGAAGCACTGGCAATGATGTTTGGATTGAAGCGGTTCCACAAGTATCTGTATGGAAGATTCTTCACAATCTTGACGGATCACAAGCCTTTGGAACGGATATTAGGACCGAATAATGCCATACCAACGCTTGCTGCACAACGTCTACAGAGATGGGCAATCACTCTATCAGCATTCAACTATGATCTCAAGTTCATTCCATCTAAGCAGAATGCATTAGCCGATGCATTATCACGTCTACCTTTGCCTTTTGTGGATGAAGAGACCGACGCTATCTTCAAGGTGGAGGATAAGTTATTGGACAGTTTGCCCATCACTAGTAAGCTGATTAAACAGGCAACACAAACAGATCCAGTATTGTCTAGGGTATTGGAATTTACCAGAACCGGTTGGCCAGCAGAAGTTGAAGATTTACGATACAAACCATATTTCCACCGCAGATACGAGTTATCGGTCGAACAGGACTGTATTCTGTGGGGATTGAGGGTAATCGTTCCTGTGAAATATCAGAAAGATATCCTGGAGGAGTTACATGTTGCACACCCAGGAATGGTCAGAATGAAAGAAATGGCTCGTAGTTACGTATGGTGGCCTAACATGGATCAGGAAATTGAACAAACGGTTCGACAATGTACAAGTTGTCAGCAAACGAAGAATAGACCAGCTCCCGCCCCATTGACACCTTGGATGTGGCCCGGATCTCCATGGCAACGAGTGCATATTGACTATGCCGAGAAAGATGGTCGTCATTTCTTGGTTATCATAGACGCCTATTCAAAGTGGCCAGAAATCATCCTGATGAAAAACAACACATCAGCAAGCTCAACGATTAAAGTGCTTAAAGATTTGTTCAGCAGATATGGATTTCCGCTACAAATAGTCAGTGACAATGGTCCACAGTTCCGAAGTGAGGAGTTTCAGCATTTTCTGAAAGTTCATGGTGTGAAGAGTGTTAGAGTAGCGCCATATCAGCCGTCAAGTAATGGTGCTGCAGAGCGTATGGTGCAGTCTTTCAAGAGGAGTCTAAGTTCATCTAAGGATAGTAACCAAAGTTTGCAACAAAGGCTAGATAACTTCTTGATGATCTACAGAGCGACAAAGCATGCAACCACTGGTAGCACACCAGCCAGTTTATTTCTGGGCAGAGAGATTCGCACACGTTTGTCATTAGTACGGCCCAATTTACAAGATGCAGTGACAAATAAGCAGAGTGCACAGAAATCAGCACATGACGTCGGTACCAAATACAGAGAGTTCTTCCCTGGAGATTCTGTTGTGGTCAAAGATCTTCGCAAAGAGGAAACTTGGTGGCCTGGTATCGTGGCAGAGCGTACAGCGCCTAAGTCGTACATTGTGACGCTTACGGATGGAAGAGTATGGAAACGACATGTAGATCACTTACGGCGTGGAGAGGTGATGCCATCACGACAAACTACTCAAAGCAATTTGCTACCAGCTACAGAGAGTGATTTGCCAATAACGCCATTTCAAGGATCAGCTCCAAGTGAATGGACTGTCGACCATATTATGACCTTCAAAGCTGTGAAATATCAGAGTCATTCATTGATTATTAAAATTGTTGAGTAAACCTTTTCATGTCAATTTCCTTTTTTACCACAAAATTACATTAAAGTGGCCATAAATTTGTCATTACACAACAAAATTTGCCCAAATTTGGTCAGAAGGGAGCCTATGACATACTCGTTTATTTTAAATATCTATGATATATGTATTGGACAGTCAAAGTATAAATATACACTACTCAATATTGATCAAATTTGTTAAAAAATTACATAACATGAGATAATAAATCATAATTTTCTTCAAGAAGTAGAGAGATTTAAGCTGGGAATTGATATTTTTATGAAAATCTAGTCTTCTTTGGAAAAGAAAACCCATATTAAATTAAATTTAATCCATTTTGAAAATTTCGAGTTTTTTTCACTAAAAGTGGCGCCTAACCGTGAAATGGGCCAACTGCGTACATGTATCACACGTACATGTAAACAAGTACGTTACATACGATAACATCCTTGCAAGTTCTAACTTCGTATCACAAGCTATCGGTTGTTCATACGTAAGCTGGGAATTGATATTTTTATGAAAATCTAGTCTTCTTTGGAAAAGAAAACCCATATTAAATTAAATTTAATCCATTTTGAAAATTTCGAGTTTTTTTCACTAAAAGTGGCGCCTAACCGTGAAATGGGCCAACTGCGTACATGTATCACACGTACATGTAAACAAGTACGTTACATACGATAACATCCTTGCAAGTTCTAACTTCGTATCACAAGCTATCGGTTGTTCATACGTAAGTTAGAACATTTCGAACAAATTTAACCCCGTTCCCATTATTTTCTAAATCTGTTCTTTCTTACATTTCCCTTTTTTAGCTTCTTTTTTATTTGCTGCTTGTGATTTTCCGTTTCCATGTTTTTTATTTAATTCTGTTCTCATTATTTTAGCTTCTCTTTTTTCTTACATTTCCTGATTAGTTTCTTTCCTTTTTCCCCGTATTTATTACGTCCTCTTGATCTCTTGTCTCGGACGTGTTCACTCGTTATCATAATCCTGTGACCCGTCCATGTACCTTTAAATTGTCCTTTATTTTTCCTTCTTTCCGTATTATCATGTCCACTGGTCTCTGGCTCGCAAATCGCGTGGCTCTGCGCCGTTTACGCACGCATTGGCGTAGTGCGCATTACGCACGCGGCGCCGACGCGCTGCCTGCCAGCTGCAACCGATTTTCATAACAGAAACCCCGTTTTTACCCATATTTTGCAGCCAATTCTTGACCGTTTCCAACCAAATAAAGTACAATGCATTCCCTGTATAATCCTTGATCTCCTGTGTGAATTTGGCGACATTTGGATCCAAACTGACGGAGCCTTTCGATCTTCATACCCACATACAACATTAGCCTAAATAGTAAGATTCGTAATTATTATTTCCCACCGTAGGCCTACTCTAACTAAAGTTCGGTGATTGAAGGAAGTCCCGTTAGGCGTTACATGTATAACGTGAAAACTACCATGAGAGGACATTATCGAAGTATGCATTCGGCAGTGTGTAAATGGCCGCTGTTATTTTCACTTGGCGCAAGCGCAGATGGCTCATTTTTAGATGACGTCACCACCATAATCGGTTGGAAAAAGCTTCCTTATGAATGAAAATTAGCAGCGGAGTTTCCGGAGTTTTCCGAATTATGCAAATACGCAACCTATGTCCCTATGACCTTTTTACGTCAGAATATTAATAAGCATCATGGCGCCCACTGAAAGAAAACCTGATGGGAATTGATTCAGTTTTCAGCAAATTATGCTACTTTTTTGAGCAGCTTATCGATAAATAATTCCACGAATGTGAGCACGATATTTTGAAAATCTGTATAATGCAGTGGAATGTGGTTAAAAAAATTACTTAAATAAATTTTGTTTGGGAGTCGGGAAATTAACTGTAGTAAAATTTGACTCCTCAGTTGTTGGAAATTCTTTCTTGGAACAAATAAAATATATTTTGTTTGAAATAAGTCAAATAAAAAATTGTTTACGTTGCTTAATACGTATTGCATTGTTCGAATGGTCTATAGATATTTCAATGGAAAACAAGAAATAGCAAAATATCAGTAACATCCCATTTTGCCGTAACCCCCCGCCGTGGTCGACCTAGGGGTTCTTTTCACGCTGAACACGATGGCGCTATTCACAACATTCGAATCTTAATCGTTTAGCCCGAAGAGCATGTTAAAAACATAATGTCTTGTTATGACAGGATTACCCGATATTGCAGGGTTAGGGTAAAACTCTGTGCGCCTGTACTGACGTATAATAGTATAGGCGCATTCCGGGGCAGCTCCGCAGGTTTTCATGTGCGCAACCGATTTCTTCGAAACCTCATGCTCACCTCCTCCTGACTTGCTCCAGTAGTTGTTTCATATATTTTTTATAAGTCATCCATGGCCTTTAAAGAAAGTATTTCCTCTTATGAGCAGAAATTTAAGTTATATTAGCTCTGTTATATCTTGCACTGTCACGTACGATCAATTTTGTCAGGCGGCGGATGACATGATCGAGCCGGCAACTTATGAAACCGCCCGGCAGTATGGCGTTTTCCAATATACTCGGTTAGTTTTGTGGGGTTCATTATCGAACCCCAACGGTTTTAGCTTATATTATTTATCAACATAGGCCCATTTGTTCGTGATATTTCAAGCGTTTTAAAGTTTCAAAATAATCCCATTCAATTACACGGTTGACGATGAAAATTTACTGAATTTAGAGAATGCAATGCGGCCACCACCTGAATTTTGTGAAGTCATTTCCTGGTTTAGAGTTTAGGGTTGGGCGATATCGCAAAAAGATCGTACATGTTTGTTTTTGTTGTTGTTTTTTTTCTTTGTTTTTTTAGCTGATTAAATTGAAATAGCAGTGTTATACAAATGTAGTAATGTAAATGAATTATTTCTTGGGATAGGTATTCACATATTTTATCATGTATAAATATTTACTGTTTTTAAACTTTTTATTATTATTATTACTATTATTATTATTATTATTATTATTATTATCATCATCATATCTGTATTTAGGCCTATACTAAGTATTTACTTTTAATTATGTGAATATTTGTGCATTTTCTTTTCTTATTTAATTTTCTTTTCCCATTTTATAAATCTATTTATTTATGAAAAAGTAGTGTTTTTATTACAATGATTTATTAACTGTTATTTATTTATGTTTATGTGTTTAATAAATTAGACCAAGTAAAATAAAAAACAAATAATTATGAGCCCACCGGGGTAAAATTTCCAAACGGCCCGCCAAAATCCCTCCCCCTCCCCCATCTCGGCCTGCCAAAATCGCTTGCCACCTCCCCCCCCCCCTCGGGCCACCAAAAAATCTTTGCTCCCCCCCTTTGATTTTGAAAAAGTGGATTTTGTACAGAGTACATGTACCATAGATGACATTAAACAAATTATGGGTAATGTGCTATCTCCAACTTGAGAGGGGGAACCAGTGGCGTACGGTGCCGGAGGGGGGAATTGCCCCTGGCAAAAAATTGCCTATTTGGTACCCCTCCCCCTAGTATGCAAGGAAAAAAGAGAAAAAAAAGGAGGGAGAGAGAGAGGAAAAGAGAGAGGGAGAGGAGGGAAAGAGATGTGGGGAATCCATATGATATGCAGTACCATACGATTATTAAAGCCTGGCAAAAATTGATTTTTCATCAAATTTACCCCAACTTTTCATGCATAATCGAGGACAAAATTTTGCCAAAAACAACCACTTTTTTGTGGTTTTCAATGACAAGAATTTCAAACACCCCTTTTCAATGACACTTAATATTGACATAAACTTATCGCATTTTCCCAAGTACCCCTTTTATCCAAATGTCGCGGACAGTGCAAACTATGCCCCCTATTTTGATGATATCACGGTCAAAACAGTTAATGACTTGAACGTGAAATCCGTAAGTGTAAATCAAACCAATTTTTTAAGTTGCGGATCAAATCTCGACAGAGAATTCATGCCAATACAACATTTTAATAATTTGACCTCAGATGACCCCTGATGACCCCCTAATGACATTACCAAAATATGATTCTAAATGGTGACTGTATCCACCAAGTTTCATGCCCATATGACAGTTTTTACTAATTTGACCTCTGTTGACCCCGAAATTACCTTCAAAAAATTTGGCTCGGGGGAGGGGGGGGGGGGGGCACGGCGCAGCACAAATTCAGCGTCCCATAGGATAATGTGTGAATTCGGCCTTCTTCAAGCGCCATTTCTGGTGTCCCTGCAATACTTGGCAAAATAAATTTGGTATCAAATTAAAGCTCTGTTTCTCTAGATTCCAAAACTTTTGTCGGCATATATCGATGACCATTGACTTTTTTCGCTATTGCAAAAAATGCAAAAAAAATAGCTAAAAATATACTAAACTCACCACTCACATTTTCTTAATCCGCCACAGAGAATTGAATACCTGAGTGGAAGAAGGGCCCAACTCCATTTTTTTACGAAAATGAGTTAGACCCAGCATTTTATTGCCAGCAGATTGTGCTTCCTTGTGTGTGAAAGATGAGCCAAAATCCACCCTCCAAATAGTCTACCAAGTACGCCTAATCATGGTTTTCATGGAAGAAAGGCCCAACTCCATGGAGTTGGGCCCTTCTTCCACAAATATTTGGTTTAAGAGGAATTTTGTTCATCCATGATATCTGCTTTTCACTACAATGCTAACATATTACATGCTTCTACTTGTGCAATTAATAGATAATTATCGAATTTATGTACTGTTTATAACATATCTGCTTACGGAACTGGCACTTGCAGTATATTAGTGGAAGAAAGGCCCAACTCCAGCTCGTATTAAGACCTGTACCGTTGCCAAGGAAACATTATATATAATTTTGAATGTGTGTAATATTGTATGTTCATGTATTAAAGGTCCCTGAAGATGAAAATATTCTGCCTATAAAACTTTTCCAAATATTAAGTTTTTTCTTAATATCTCAAAAACAGTTTTGATGGAGTTGGGCCCTTCTTCCACTCAGGTATTCAATTGCTTTTGAGATCAATTGTCCATTTTTTTTCTGCATGTTATCATTAAAGACACTTGTCAAATTCATATGAGCCAATATTGAGTGATTTAAAGTGAACATGTCGGTAGATATGGTCGCTACAATCTCATATTCACTATGGACTATATTAGCCGAATTTCGTTGTTACATAAAATGCGGAGTGATTTAGTGTTGCGTCCTCTTATTTTCAAAATCCACATTTATTACTCATTAAGTAAACTAGAGAAAATTTGAAGCTCAACACCGAAGATTTCATGTCTCTGCAACATTCCGTTCAAGAGAAATGATGTTTTAAAGATCAGTACCGTACCGAAATGCCGAAAATCAAATATTTCGACTTTTCTTCACATATGAGCCAATATTGAGTGATTTAAAGTGAACATGTCGGTAGATATTGTTGCTACAATCTCATATTCACTATGGACTATATTAGCCGAATTTCGTTGTTACATAAAATGCGGAGTGATTTAGTGTTGCGTCCTCTTATTTTCAAAATCCACATTTATTACTCATTAAGTAAACTAGAGAAAATTTGAAGCTCAACACCGAAGATTTCATGTCTCTGCAACATTCCGTTCAAGAGAAATGATGTTTTAAAGATCAGTACCGTACCGAAATGCCGAAAATCAAATATTTCGACTTTTCTTCACAAACTTTTTCACAAACTTAGTGACAGACGAAAATTTGAGCACGTCTTTGAACCAAGTTTAATTTCTTTTCTAGATTATCAGTGTTCCTATTTTGTTTTGGAAATCATTTATAACTAAAGAAGTATAAATCCCCCCCCCCCCCCCCGTTCCAGTGGTAACAATTACAATCTTTTTGCGTAGGCCTACTGAACATTCAGCAAAACGGCTTCATGCAGATTAACAATGTCTATTAACCTTAAAATCCATTTTTGAGTATTTTTGGACGCATATCTAGACTTTGCAGGCGCCTACTCAGCCAATAAAGTGTTTTTTCCAATAATTTTTTCATGGGGATGACTTTTTAAGTTAGGCTGGCAGCCTAACTTATTTCTTTCTTGCCATTTCTTTAAGTAAGTTAGGCGGGCAGCCTAACTTATTTCTTTCTTAAGTTAGGCGGGCAGCCTAACTTATTTCTTTCTTGCCATTTCTTTTTCTTAAGTTAGGCGGGCAGCCTAACTTATTTCTTTCTTGCCGTTTCTTTCTTTCCTCTTTCTTTCTTCTTTCTCACAATTTGCTACTACTGCCACATGCTTGATCGGATTTTGACCAAACTCAGTCACAAGCAGTATTGGGTAGCTGGCTACAAAAGTTATGGGTTGTTTAACGTCAGAGGTCATCCAAGAGGTTACAGGGGTCAAAAAAGGTCATTTTAACAAAAAATGCTCCCATTGAGCTGAAATTTAAATGCAATGATCCTTATGACATTCTAAACATATTGAAAACATTTTAGAATTTATTGAAGGTCATTAAGGGGTCATAAAGGGGGTCAAATGTCAAGTTTTTTCAAAATGCTCCAATTGAGCTGAAATATAGATGCAATGATCCTTAAGACATTCTAAACATTTAAAAATATTTTAAAATTCATTTAAGGTCATTATAAGGGGTCATACAGAGGTCAAAGGTCAAGTTTTCAAAATGCAAGCTTTCCACGATCAAGGTATATTAAAACCGCAATTAATGAAACAGTCTTATTAAAATTAATACTATCCAGCACAGTATTGCTGCTTGATCAGATCGTCACAGTCATCCGCCTAACTTACCTCGTGCCCTTGCAAAGGGCACAGTTGCTCTAGTTCTTCTTCTTTCTTTCTTTCTTTCTTCTCACAATTTGCTACTACTTCCACATCCTTGATCGGATTTCGACCAAACTCAGTCACAAGCAGTATTGTGTAGCTGGCTACAAAAGTTATGGGTTGTTTAACGTCGGAGGTCATCCAAGGGGTCACAGGGGTCAAAAAAGGTCATGTTAACCGAAAATACTCCAATTGAGCTGAAATTTATATGCAATGATCCTTATGACATTCTAAACATGCTTAAAATATTTTAATATTCATTAAATGTCATTAAGGGTCATAAGGGGTCAAAGGTCAAGTTTTTGAAAATGCTCCAATTGAGCTGGAATTTAAATGCAATGATCCTTATGACATTCTTAACATGTTAAAAATATTTAAAAATTCATTTAAGATCATTAAGGGGCAACAAAGGGGTCAAAGGTCAAATTTTCAAAATGCTTCAATTGAGCTGAAATTTAAATGCAATGATCCTTATGACATTTTTTACATGTTTTAAATATTTCAAAATTCATTTCTGGTCATTAGGGGTTATACAGAGGTCAAAGGTCAAGTTTTCAAAATGCCAGCTTTCCACGATGAATGTACATTAAAACGGCAATTTATGAAACAGTCTTATTAAAATTAATACTATCCAGCACCCAGCACAGTATTGCTTGATCAAATCGTCACAATCATCCGCCTAACTTACCTCGTGCCCTTGCAAAGGGCACAGTTGCTCTAGTTAAGTTAGGCGGGCAGCCTAACTTATTTCTTTCTTGCCATTTCTTTCTTCTTTCCTCTTTCTTTCTTTCTTTCTTCTCACAATTTGCTACTACTTCCACATCCTTGATCGGATTTCGACCAAACTCAGTCACAAACAGTATTGGGTAGCTGGCTACAAGAGTTATGGGTTGTTTAAAGTCAGAGGTCATCCAAGGGGTCACAGGGGTCAAAAAAGGTCATTTTAACCCCAAATACTCCAATTGAGTTGAAATTTATATGCAATGATCCTTATGACATTCTAAACATGTTTGAAATATTTTAAAATTTATTTAAGGTCATTAAGGGGTCATAAAGGGGTCAAAGGTCAAGTTTTTCGAAATGCTCCAATTAAGCTGAAATTTAAATGCAATGATCCTTAGAACATTTTGAACATTTCAAAAATATTTTAAAATTCATTTAAGGTCATTAAGGGGTATAAAGGGGTCAAAGGTCAAGTTTTTGAAAATGGTCCAATTGAGCTGAAATTTAAATGCAATGATCCTAATGACATTCTAAACTTTTTAAAAACATTTAAAAATTCATTGAAAGTCATTAAGGGGTCAAAGGTCAAGTTTTCAAAATGCTTCAATTGAGCTGAAATTGAAATGCAATGATACTTATGACATTCTTAACACGTTTTAAATATTTTAAAATTCATTTAAGGTCATTAAGGGGGCCATACAGAGGTCAACGATCAAGGTATATTACAACGGCAATTAATGAAATAGTCTTATTAAAATTAATCCTTTCCAGCACAGTATTGCTGCTTGATCAGATTGTCACAGTCATCCGCCTAACTTACCTCGTGCCCTTGCAAAGGGCACAGTAGCTCTAGTTAAGTTAGGCGGGCAGCCTAACTTATTTCTTTCTTGCCATTTCTTCTTTCTTCTTTCTCACAATTTGCTACTACTTTCACATCCTTGATCGGATTTCGACCAAACTCAGTCACACGCAGTATTGGGTAGCTGGCTACAAAAGTTATGGGTTGTTTAACGTCAGAGGTCATCCAAGGGGTCACAGGGGTCAAAAAAGGTCATTTTAACCGAAATTGCTCCGATTGAGCTGAAATTTAAACGCGATGATCCGTATGACATTCTAAACATGTTTAAAATATTTTAAAATTTATTTAAGGTCATAAATGGGTCAAAGGTCAAGTTTTTCAAAATGCTCCAATTGAGCTGAAATTTAAATGCAATGATCCTTATGACATTCTAAACATTTTGAAAACATTTTAAAATTCATTTAAGTTAAATTCATTCAAGGTCAGTAAGGGTTCAAAGGTCAAGTGTCCCAAAATACTCCAATTGAGCTGAAATTTAAATGCAATGATCCTTATGACATTCTAAACATGTTAAAAATATTTTTAAAATTCATTTAAGGTCATTAAGGGGCAATAAAGGAGTCAAAGGTCAAGTTTTCAAAATGCTTCAATTGAGCTGAAATTTAAATGCAATGATCCTTATGACATTCTTATCATGTTTTGAATATTTTAAAATTCATTTAAGGTCATTAAGGGGGTCATACAGAGGTGAAAGGTAAAGTTTTCAAAATGCCAGCTTTCCACGATCAAGGTATATTAAAACGGCAATTAATGAAACAGTCTTATTAAAATTAATACTATCCAACACAGTGTTGCTGCTTGATCAGATCGTCACAATCATCCGCCTAACTTACCTCGTGCCCTTGCAAAGGGCACAGTTGCTCTAGTTGCCATTTCTTTCTTCCTCTTTCTTCCTCTTTCTTCTTTCTTCTCACAATTTGCTACTACTTCCACATCCTTGATCGGATTTCGACCAAACTCAGTCACAAGCAGTATTGGGTGGCTGGCTACAAAAGCTATGAGTTGTTTAACGTCAGAGGTCATCCAAGGGGTCGCAGGGGTCAAAAAAGGTCATTTTAACCGAAAATGCTCCGATTGAGCTGAAATTTAAATGCAATGATCCTTAGGACATTCTAAACATGTTTAAAATATTTTAAAATTTATTTAAGGTCATTAAGGGGTCATAAAGGGGTCAAAGGTCAAGTTTTTTCAAATTGCTCCAATTGAGCTGAAATTTAAATGCAATGATCCTTATGACATTCTAAACGTGTTTAAAATATTTTAAAATTCATTTGAGGTCATTAAGGGGCAATAATGAGGTCAAAGGTCAAGTTTTCAAAATGCCAGCTTTCCACGATCAAGGTATATTAAAACGGCAATTTATGAAACAGTCTTATTAAAATTAATACTATCCAGCACCCAGCACAGTATTGCTTGATCAGATCGTCACAATCATCCGCCTAACTTACCTCGTGCCCTTGCAAAGGGCACAGTTGCTCTAGTTCTTTCTTTCTTTCCTCTTTCTTCTTTCTTCTCACAATTTGCTACTACTTCCACATCCTTGATCGGATTTCGACCAAACTCAGTCACAAGCAGTATTGGGTAGCTGGCTACAAACGTTATGGGTTGTTTAACGTCAGAGGTCATCCAAGGGGTCACAGGGGTCAAAAAAGGTCATTTTAATGGAAAATGCTCTGATTGAGCTTAAATTTAAATGCAATGATCTTTATGACATTCTAAACATGTTTAAGATATTTAAAAATTTATTTAAGGTCATTAAGGGGTCATAAAGAGGTCAAAGGTCAAGTTTTTGTTAAAATGCTTCAATTGGGCTGAAATTTTAATGCAATGATCCTTATGACATTCTAAACATGTTTTAAATATTTTAAAATTCATTTAAGGTCATTAAGTGGGTCATACAGAGGTCATAGGTCAAGTTTTCAAAATACCAGCTTTCCACGATCAAGGTATATTAAAACGGCAATTAATGAAACAGTCTTATTAAAATTACTACTATCCAGTGTTGCTGCTTGATCAGATCGTCACAGTCATCCGCCTAACTTACCTCGTGCCCTTGCAAAGGGCACAGTTGCTCTAGTTCTTCTTTAAGTTAGGCGGGCAGCCTAACTTATTTCTTTCTTGCGATTTCTTTCTTTAAGTTAGGCGTGCAGCCTAACTTATTTCTTTCTTGCCATTTCTTTCTTTCCTCTTTCTTCTTTCTCACAATTTGCTACTACTGCCACATTCTTGATCGGATTTCGACCAAACTCAGTCACAAGCAGTATAGGGTAGCTGGCTACAAAAGTTATGGGTTGTTTAACGTCAGAGGTCATGCGAGAGGTCACAGGGGTCAAAAAAGGTCATTTCAACCGAAAATGCCCCGATTGAGCTGAAATTTGAATGCAATGATCCTTATGACATTCTAAACATGTTTAAAACATTTTAGAATTTATTGAAGGTCATTAAAGGGTCATAAAGGGGTCAAAGGTCAAGTTTTTCAAAATGCTCCAATTGAGCTGAAATTTAAATGCAATGATCCTTAAGACATTCTAAACATTTAAAAAATATTTTAAAATTCATTTAAGGTCATTAAGGGGTCATAAAGGGGTCAAAGGTCAAGTTTTTCAAAATGCTCCAATTGAGCTGAAATTTAAATGCAATGATCCTTTACACATTCTAAACATGTTGAAAACATTTTAAAATGCATTTAAGGTCATTAAGGGGGTCATACAGAGGTCAAAGGTCAAGTTTTCAAAATGCAAGCTTTCCACGATCAAGGTATATTAAAACCGCAATTAATGAAACAGTCTTATTAAAATTAATACTATCCAGCACAGTATTGCTGCTTGATCAGATCGTCACAGTCATCCGCCTAACTTACCTCGTGCCCTTGCAAAGGGCACAGTTGTTTCTAGTCTTTCTTTCTTTCTTTCTTCTTTCTTCTCACAATTTGCTACTACTTCCACATCCTTGATCGGATTTCGACCAAACTCAGTCACAAGCAGTATTGGGTAGCTGGCTACAAAAGTTATGGGTTGTTTAAAGTCAGAGGTCATCCAAGGGGTCACAGGGGTCAAAAAAGGTCATTTTAACCCAAAATACTCCAATCGAGCTGAAATTTATATGCAATGATCCTTATGACATTCTAAACATGTTTAAAATATTTTAAAATTTATTTACGGTCATTAAGGGGTCATAAAGGGGTCAAAGGTCAAGTTTTTCAAAATGCTCCAATTAAGCTGAAATTTAAATGCAATGATCCTTATCACATTCTAAACATTTCAAAAATATTTTAAAATTCATTTAAGGTCATTAAGGGGTCATAAAGGGGTCAAAGGTCAAGTTTTTTAAAATGCTTCAATTGAGCTGAAATTTAAATGCAATGATCCTTATGACATTCTAAACATGTTGAAAATATTTTGAAATTCATTTAAGGTCATTAAGGGGCAATAAGGGGGTCAAAGGTCAAGTTTTCAAAATGTTTCAATTGAGCTGAAATTTAAATGCAATGATCCTTATGACATTCTTAACATGTTTTAAATATTTTAAAATTCATTTAAGGTCATTAAGGATGTCATACAGAGGTCAAAGGTCAAGTTTTCAAAATACCAGCTTTCCACGATCAAGGTATATTAAAACGGCAATTAATGAAACAGTCTTATTAAAATTAATACTATCCATTCAGCAGTGTTGCTGCTGGATCAGATCGTCACAGTCATCCGCCTAACTTACATCGTGCCCTTGCAAAGGGCACAGTTGCTCTAGTTCTTCTTTCTTTCTTCTCACAATTTGCTACTACTTCCACATCCTTGATTGGATTTCGACCAAACTCAGTCACAAGCAGTATTGGGTACCTGGCTACAAAACTTATGGATTTGTTTTACGTCAGAGGTCACAGGGGTCAAAAAAGGTCATTTTAACCAAAAATGCTCCGATTGAGCTGAAATGTAAATGCAATGATCCTTATGATATTCTAAACATGTTTAAAATATTTTAAACTTCATTTAAGGTCATTAAGGGGCATAAAGGGGTCAAAGGTCAAGATTTTCAAAATGCTCCAATTGAGCTGAAATTTAAATGCAATGATCCTTATGACATTCTAAACATATTTTAAATATTTTAAAACTTATTTAAGGTCATTAAGGGGGTCATAAAGGGGATAAAGGTCAAGTTTTCAAAATGCTTCAATTGAGCTGAAATTTAAATGTAATGATCCTTATGACATTCTTAACATATTTTAAATATTTAAAAATTCATTTAAGGGGTCAAGTTTCAAAATGCAAGCTTTCCACGATCAATGTATACATATTAAAATGGCAATTAATGAAACAGTCTTATTAAAATTAATCTTATCCAGCACAGTATTGCTGCTTGATCAGATCGTCACAATCATCCGCCTAACTTACCTCGTGCCCTTGCAAAGGGCACAGTTGCTCTAGTTGTAATCTTTGTTTATCATCGTGATTGAAATAGAACACATTTTGTGAAGCGCATCTCTTATTTTGCGCGAAGAATGTAAAAGGAACGCGTTCATGATGCCGGCCGTTACAAGGGGGCGCAGCATTAATTCAGCGTCCATGATACAGGCGTTAACATTGGGGGATGATTGTATGGACCATCCCACTAGCAAAATATTGGGGGTATGGATTTTTTTTCCCAAAACACCAAAAAATATTAGGTCTTTTTGGGGGAAAAAATCCATATCTTCAATATGAAAGGTCAAAATTTTCAATTGACAGTCGGCTTTTCCTCCCTGCTACATACACTTTAAGAATATGTCATTAGATTTATATAATTTACTTCGAGGACTGTTATATATCAAAAATTTGAAAAATATTAAATTTTTATAATTTGTCATAAAATTTGTATTATATTGTGATTTTCAAAAAATGAAAATTATTTGATATCAGAAAGACATGCTTCGTATTCAGAATGCAATTCGATAGGTCTGAGGTGCTCTCATGTCCCACAAAAATACTGTCGAAACGCATAATAAACGCTCATTTTGGATCCTTAATTGCGCATATGTATATTGTATAATAAATTAAGAGGAGAGATTAAAATTTTATTTTCAGCTAAAAATAAAAATAAACGTTACTCGTAAATTCAGTGTTATTTATTTAAATGTCACACAGTACCACGGTATGATAAATGGGGGGGCATCGAGAACGAGGGATAGGGAGAGAGTGGTAGGAAGGGAGAGATACGCACCGGATACGCACATTTATTGCTTTAAAATTAGTTTATAATAAAAACATTACTTGACCAACATTTAAAAAAGCCTAATGTGTGAAATTGTGTTCATTAAACATTTTAAATACACCATGGTTAGGATGGTCAAATGGTAAAATGCAGCCCTCGAATTAAGGATCTGAAGGGGCACGGCAACTTTTTTAGGGCAAGTTGATAATTGCCGTGGATTTTCACTGAAAAGGCAAGGCAGCACGGCAATTTGTAATATTTCAAAAGGGCATCAAGGCAACTGTTGAAAATTTGAGAAGGGCACCAAGGCAATTTTTCAAAAGCGAATAGATGCATTGCCGTCAGCTGAAAATTCGACTCTCAACTTTACACTAAAATAATACAAAGCAATCAAAAATCAACAGTTTAATTTACTTAAATTTTGCGATCCCTAGTTCTGAGCTGCAAAACTGACTCGAAACAGCGATGAAACAGCTGTAACTTTGGTAATGATCAAATTCGCCGGTATAAAAACTATTTCGTGCAAAAAATATCTAGAGATGGGCTTACATGTACCAGATAAGACGATACCGGAAGGGTATCGCCATCAGTTTGCAATGGGAAGTCAATGTTTGCTAATCGAGAGATTAATTGATTTGCCCAGCGCTCAGATTTTGTTCACGACACGATGTCGAGGAAGCTTTACTGCTTAGTTACTAACAGCGTTTCTGATTGGTCGATAGTACGCTGAAGGTGTTTCTCTGACCAATCGAGAAAATTAAGTGATTTCTAGCAACCAGATAATGTATAAAAGCCGATGTGATTGGCTGAATATGGGTATAATCAGAAATAATGGCACCAAAGTGTGACAAAAGTGTCAAAATTACAAACAGTGTTCAGAGATGTAATTATTGTCTTATTGTAAGCAAAACATATCTTAATTCAAGAAAAAATAAAAAAATAACTTCAGTAATATTACTAAATATATTTTTTCAACTGGTTTATAGGCTAAAGTAGTCCAAAATCTTCAGAAACATAACACAAAAGATCCATGTCATTCCTTGTTATATTTTGACAAAATTATGCAAATATGTAATTCTTTGAGTTTTAATTAATTGCTTAGACACTATACTAAAATAGTCATGTAGAATTTTTGTCAAGGAAACAAAGTTTTGGAAAAAAAATTAAAATTTTCATTTGAACACCTAAAAATTTGTGGAAATCATGAACAAAAGTTTTTATTTGTCAAAAGAAACATCTTGAATTATTTTCTGTTTATGTTTATATCATGCAATATGATGTGCAAAAACTGTGTTGAAGTTTTTAGCATCACATTGTTCTTCAAATTGATGTAAGGAGCCATCAAAGTAGTACAGTTGTGTAACACTCCTGACACTGTACACTACCTGTATGGCCTGAAATATTTTATAAACTACATTTTCTAAAACAGTCTTTGTAATTTTTTGTTGACAACATCTATGGCCCTCTCAAAAAAGGCACAGAATGTAGGTGATTTACGTTCATTTTTGTTTTTCGAGCCCAGCTTACATGTTTTTGTAACACTCCTGACACTTCGCTATAGTAACTGTATAGCCTCAATATATATAAATTTGCAAATCACATTTTCTAAAGTAGTTTTTTTTTTTTTTTTGGTGACACTATCTATGGCTATCTCAAAAAGGGGCAAAAAATTGAATTACATTAGTTCAATTTTATAGTTGAGCCTATATTACTTACAATTGATTGTCAGGAGTGTAACATTTTGGTCGAGCTATGAAAACCATGTTTTTATGTACATATTTCTTGAATATGAAGGTCTTTACATCATGATTGCAGCAGTTTGGCTTCAGGAATATAGTTTCAGGGCTAAAAGAACACCAACAGACTGGTAATTTCTTCAGAAATTTGAATTATTGCCAATTAATTAATTCTGTGTAACACTCCTGACATTGACTATTTAGATAGCTGTAGCAAACATGTTCAAGCAATGGCAAATATTTTTCTTGTTTTTGAGTTCCTATCCCAATGCACTTATAAAATAAAAAGTAATGTATGAATATTGCCAACTTGGTGTATGAAAAAAATCAAGTTGAATTCTGATGTAACACTCCTGACGAGACAGAATTTCTCTTTTAAACCCGCTCTAAAAAGAAAACGGTTTTGATATCATGCAAGTTTTATTTTTTCCAAGTTTGGCCCAAATGTTGCTTTTACTTTAAACAGACTGAAATAGATTATTACTGTCATCATAACCTTACAATGCTACGTAATCTGGCGAGAAGTGATTTTTGGAACATATTTTATTTTTCGCACCATGTAGTCTTCACATGTTCCTAAGTAGACTATTAAGCGACTAATATGAAAGAATTTGGTACTTAATAATAGCAGACACTTCACAAAATGCCATGAAAACCCATGCTACACTTTGCAACTTGTATATTTTTTACAGTGCATGATTAAAAAACAAGTACCTCTTTTCTTGTCACGCTAAAGTGTAACACTCCTGACCCTATGGGGAAGAAAATTGGGCATATTATTTTTTACATGACAGCTATGACACTACAAATTGCTGTGGTTAAAGAGAAAATCATAACACACTTTTTGAAAGATGAATTTTTTTTTGTTTTTTTTCATTTGCACAGCAGGCATCGAAAACCAAACGGTGCCATTATTTTTGACTTTACCCATATGTAAGCTTACGTAATACGTAGGGGTAATGAATATTAATTCACAACAAACTATTGTGTATACTGTGATTGATAGCTGGGTTACGATGCTCAAAATAGCGATCGTGTTCAATATTTTCGATCTAATTTTCCACAATTTTGCGGGGATTTAACCAGTACTTGTTAATGATTTTATAATGAAGGGGCAGGGCTGGCGGCTAGGGCACCCACGGCAACTTCATTTAGGGCACGACAAGTGACTGCCGTCGGTAAAGGACATATTTTGAGGGCATTGCGGCAATGGGGGTGGGCACCCACGGCAATATGCCGTCGGTTAATTCGAGGGCTGGTAAAATGTAATGATTTACACACATAGACAAGCACGCATATCCATCGATTTACCATAATAGAAAATTAAATCCTATTATTCTTTATGTTTTGTGGTCAATCGTACATACTGTGCGTTTTCAATGGACAGATGAGCAACGATTTACCTTTACCATGAATAGGGTTTCACACTTTCAGTGTACATAGTTATACCCACAGAAGAGACAACGTAAATCATGTTTTAAAATGAACTTTGCCCATGTGAGATTGCATATATAGTGAACTGAAAATTGCTCCTTTGCAATGATTTTATTGATTTATAAGAGCCCATAATGTAGGCCTGCTCTAAGAATACGCGATTTTGGAGGCCAAAAAACGCACCCCGATTTTTAATTTTTTTTTCGCGGATTTGGAGAGTCCCTGGGCCTAACATCAAGTGCTACCATCATTAAAAAAAATTTGGAAAAAAAAAAAAGAAAAAAATAATAAAATTGCGTTTTAAAAAAAATATTTTGCGGATTTAGAGAGTCCCTTGACCTAGAGTGAAGTGCTACCATCATTTAAAAAAAAAAAAAAATTGGAAAAAAGTTACCAAAAAGTTACAAGTTTGTATCCAAATGGGATCAATTTGTAACTTGTGTTCACTGCAAAGTCTATTGAAGATATAAAAATGCATTGGTTTTGTACAAGTCTATATCTTAGATCGATTTTGAAGTGAACACAAGTTACAAATTGGTCCCATTTGGATACAAACTTGTAATTTTTTGGTAACTTTTTTAGATTTTTTCAAAAATTTCAAAAAACGCAATTGGAGCCAAAATACGCAAATTGCGGCGCAAATAACGCAATTGCGTATTCTTAGCAGCCCTACCATAATGCTACCCATGTTTGCTTCTTATTCCAGAACCACCCATGTGTAAAATGCACCCTATGCTGTTTTGGGCTTAAGGGGGTTCAAAACGATGTTTCTGGAAAACAGAAACTGAATTTAGAACCATTTGAATAGATTGAATAAGTTAAGCTAAATACACTGAGCAAAATAGTTTTTGTTTGAAGGAAATCGGTTGTCAAGATTATACATGTTTTTAGTTTCTTTGTATTCTATTGTTTTTGCCAATATATTGATGAAGTTAAAGGAGTATTTCGTGATCCTAGCATCCTCTTTTTATGACATTTTTCAGTACATATCCACGAAAAAGCATATTCCCAAAATTTCAGTTGATTCCGATATTGCGTTTGTGAGTTATGCATTATTATGTGTATTACACTGCTCCATAGACAATACGTTGTAATTTCGTTCTGGTGCACCAGAGCGAAATTCAAATTTCACGATATCTTTGCTAAGCGAATTAATGTGCAAGAAATATTTTGTACATAAACATTATGTAGCCAGAGGTTTTCAGTGATATAACGTTTTTTGAGAAAAGTGGGGGGATGAGGCTGTGGATCACGAAGTGCCCCTTTAATGAGGAAAATTGGCATAATGTGCTCATGAATATTCATGTTTGCCAATATTATACCAATATCTTATGAATAAACCTTCATACTATTATTTTATATGATTTTGACATGAAACTTTGCCAATGTGTTTCTATGGCCTAAAACATTAACATGTGATTTTCCCGCCCATCTAATTTGCATATTTGCATAATTAATTAGCATTATACTTAATGCAAATATGCAAATTAGATGGGCGGGAAAATCACATGTTAAAGGTTTAGGTCATAGAGACACATTGGCAAAGTTTCAGGTCAAAATTTTAAAGGTAAAAGTAGTATGAAGGTTTATTCATAAAATATTGGGAAAATATTGGCAAAAATTAATATTAATGAGCACATTTTGCCCATTTTCCTCATTAACTTCATCAATATATTGGCAAAAACAATAGAATACAAAGAATCTTTCAACAGCAATATCTCAAAAACCGTTTGTCCGATTTGGCTCAAATTTTGGAATTAAGATTATTTTGCATATCTCTCTGCAACAAGTCTATTTTAATCTCAATCAGAGCAACTTGATTTTGCCTTTCGTACCACCTTAAAGCGTCTAATTTTGAGTCTATTTATGAGACTGCATTTGAGGTCTGATCTTCTGGATTGTATACTCCCCAAATAGTGGTCTAAATTTGTGCCTATATTTAGTAATCCCTCATTGTTACTGCCAAACCAATTTTAGAGGATCTGCTGCAGCTGAAATATCTAGGCACTTTAGGTTTGCAGTGTGTGGTCCTAAACCCTCAATATAATTGTTTCTTGTTTCCCTTCTCACCCAGTTGTTGGTCTCCAAGATAAGTAGGCCTAATAGTGGTCCAATTAACATTATTGTTATCTTATTGACTATGCAGCTCTTAAAAATTTGGCCCTGCTTTATATTAAGGTGAGACAGGTGTAATCGGTTTTTGTGTGAAGATCATAGAAATTCAAAACTTGGTACAAAGTAACTGATATAAACAAAAAATACTCAAATGTTAAGCATATTAATTAGCTAATTTGCATATTTAATTAGGGAAAATGAGCTACAGCACCATTGGTACTATTGTTTTATTTTGTTCTTCTTTTTTTCCCATGCAAATGATTTATTCATCATAAAAAGTCAAAAAAAAAAAAAAAAAAAAAAAAAATATGGGGTCATACCCCTAGCCTATTCCCAGATCCCTCATTTTTGCTAAAAATGATTGTGCCGCGAGCCTGCAGCCAGCCCTTTTTTTAATAGACCTTTTCAAATCAAGATCAGAAAAGATTGTTAATATACAGTAAGCTAAGGGGTCAAATTGCCATTGGTGACAATGAATTAAGCGGAATCACATACCCTTTTGAGTGAAAATACAACATATTTGGCAAAAATCAACATGAGTCATCACAGAGAAATATTTTCTTTAGAAAGGTATTGAACTAACACTTCCACTATTTGGCACTTCACAATGTGACAGTAAAAGAAAGAAAATGCAACTGTTTATCGTCTGCGGCACATTTGATTTGGTCTTCAAGCCATACCCAACGCTTGACCATATCTTTCACACAGATTTGTGTTCAGACATAATAGTTGCGTTTGTGTCAGCGTCAATAACCCGGAATTGTAAACAGGGTCATCCATAACAAACTTTGGAAAACTTCAATATGAAAAGCTCTATTGGATAGTAAAATAAGCAGGCACTCAACTTGGGTTAGCTAACCCTATTTTTGGTTTTTGTTTCTTTCAGTACACCATGCCACGTTCAAATCACCGCCATAGATCACCAAGTTCCACTAGGTATTCAAACCATAGACACAGAAGGAGAAGGAGGTCATCAACACCAGAACCTCGTGCAAGTAGAGTGTATCAATATCAGAGTGAAGCATACAACACACGCTCATATAGGTCAAGGAGGTGGGTCAAAATATAACACTACATACCGTAAACTGGGCCTACATTGCCACTACCGGGGTAACTTTGCCACCCGACCGGTAAAATGATATGCCTTCAGTGCACAAAAATAACACAAGGATTCCAGTTAGCCCATGTGAAAATAGATTATGTGCCATATACATACATTGTATGTAGTTCATGTACAGTAAGCCAAAGAATTAAGGTACCAATTGTGTTCACCTCTGTATTTCCTAAATAAAGACAAATAATGTCAAAATAAAAACAAGCAGCCAATACCTGTACTCTTTAGCTCTGATTTAATACCTTATTACTGGTTGAGAATTAAAGACAATTGCGATCTAAAACCTAATGAAGAAACGAAATCAAAAGTTTCATGTTCTAATCAATGAAAGCACAACGCTAGTTTTAATATGCTAATCAATGGAAGCACGGCGCTAGTTCTCTTGTTCGCGAATGCTTTGTGTACAAATCAATTGGGCATGGAATGGAGCAAAGTGCAACTTTTAAATTGGCATCTTCCTTGGGGTTTTGGTTCATCGTGTCTTTATTTCTTAAACAATTTCAACGAATGAGGTCTTAAATTCAAGCTAAAGGATGCAGCTGTTTACTGCTGGTTCCAATTATGATACATCTGTCTTTGTTTAGGATATACAGGGGTGAACATAACTGGTACCATAATTTTTTGGCTTACTGTACATGTATATGGTGGTTAGTAACTTTGGAACATCATTTTTCAAATTTGGGGGTTTTTTTTACATGTTTTTAAATTTTGCGAAATATCGACCCCACAGCCGTAAGTACTGACTTTACAAATTCACCCAATGTATACTTTGATACTTTAATATGTCCTTACTACTGAGATAAAATATCAAAACCCTCAATCTATAGATTTGTACCCTGACCCTCACAGCCTAGTGAAGTGTTGGGGCTACATTGCCACCCCATATCGGGGTAACTTTGCCACCCTATGATTTGCCATTTATATGCTAGGCTGACAGTTTCGAATATATTCTGGAATACCCTTCAAACCAGAATGAAATCTACTAGTAAGATGGTTCTAAGGAAGTTCCCAAATTATCTATACTAATAGTTCTTATTATTTCAGATCAGGTCAGCAGTACCATGGGGCTACTTTGCCACCCAATGTATTGACTTCTAGATTGGTCAGATACAATGTACACTGTAGGTGTTTCATTATTGCTGTTATTTTTTAAAAACCCAAAGGGTGGCAAAGAAGCTCCAATCATTGGTAGCACTTGCTTCAAAATAGGCCTGGCTAAGTAGCCCCATCGGCACCCAATGTTTTTTTAAAAAAATGGTTTTCATACTAATTACTACATGTATATATCGTGCTATCGTGTGTGCAGTGTGCACCTTGGTAAGCTTACTACATGTACACACAAGATAGCATGGAAATATCAGCATTTTTGAAACATCTTCATTGAAAAAAAATTCAGTCCATTGCTACAATGTTATGTTATAACGCACATAATTTGTTAAACAGTTTCATCTGTAGGATTGGTTTGGTTATCAAAGGTTTAATTATGTAAACAAATCCAGTAAACTACTCACGTCTTTAGCTTTCGCCATCTTGTATGATGGCTTTCTCAAAAGTGACTTGGTTCACTGCTTCTCCCGCGGAAACCGGCTGTAGCCTCATTCAGCGAAAGCTAAAGACGTGAGTAGTTTACTGGATTTGTTTACATAATTAAAGATAATTTGTTGCATTAAATGAATAATTTAGTCAATTATTATGCGTACATGGGATGGCTATAAAATCAGCAAATTTCAACATGCCGATGCACCTCTAAATCAAGCGTCACATTGTTCAGTTGAACTTGAAATTAAAGCCTGCATCACCTAAGCAAAGTTGCTAAACTAAGCCGATACACATGCTATTGCTATGTTGGCATGTAACAAAAGTAGCTCAAAATTGTTACTTCAATCTGTACTTTTTACAAATTTGTACAAATATTTCTGAATATCTAAATCCTGAACAAAACTTGTTTGTTTTCTCTAGCTGTATTCCTTTTTCCTCTTCCAGTCGCTAACAAGCACTTTGGGCATTAGGGTTCAAATATTATCTATCATGTTTTAAGGGCAGAGTAATGGGAGAGAACACGGACCTTTTCGAGCATCATTATTTTTTAATTGTATGTCCAAAGTATATAAAACTATACATTTTTGGAAAGGAAATGAGTCAAGGAATCCCATGGTGACGTCAGATTTGTTCAAAAATCTCAAGTTTTTGAAAAAATCACAAAAATGCACTTTTTTACCCCATTTTTTTGTAAAAAACTAAAAAAAAAATCCATTCGGAGTAAAAAAAAAAATCAGTTAGTTTATCATGGAGAAGAGACATGAACCTCTAAAGGGAAGGTTTTTTTATTTTTTTCAAATTTGTCTTATTTTTCGAAATATTGCAAAAAACATGTGAAAAAAGCAATTTTGTAATTAAGCTAAAAATTGCACATAATGGTGCATATTTTTGTTCAAAACAAATATTTTGAAAAAATGAGAAAACCTTCCCTAAACTTTGATGTGCATATTTTTCGAGTTATCTTGTCACAAAAATCGTACAATATTGTTAAAAATGAACTCTGAGAAATCGACGTTTTAGTAAAAAAATGTCAAAATTATGCACAAAACGTCCTTATATTTTAAAACAGCAAGACTTTCACGCTTGTAAAAGCTGTATCTGGTGCATGGTCTAAATATGCATCTTTTTGCACCAATGAATCTATAATGTCTGTTTTTAGTGCGCCTAAATCCAAAATAATTAAAAAATCTTGGTGGCTTTTTCACTGCAAATTTTTGTTTTGTTTACATCACATTTGCTGGCGTTAATAACATACCGAATCGCCTTGTTTGCGTTGGACATACTGCGCAGAGTTGCGCGCGTCACTTGACGCGAATCGCTAGCAGTAATCAAAATATTTCGCATTAAGCGCATTGCCGACTCATTATTTCCCGCCAATTTACTAAGCTGTCTTGAGCCATGTGACTTTTTAGAGTTGAAAAGAGTGAAATAAATCAAGCAAAAATACAAGTAAATATTAGGAAGTTGTATTTTTATCAGTTTCAAGTGAAAGAATACATCTTAGTGTTGATAAATATCAAGAAATCTCAAATTCGGGTGTGGACAAATGTGTCTCCCCTTACTCTGGCCTTAAGGCATGAGAATTTGCAGACTTGGAAGTCCATAAGGATTGTTTACACAACTAGTGTAGTCTGTAATAATCTATCCCACTTAATGATTGGCTATTTGCAGTCGGAATTATCGTAGAGAGCGATCACCATCACCAGGAGGCCGAGGAGACATTTATCATGAAGACCAATACTACACACCAGTCGGGGGCTTCGACCCAGTGTATATACATCAAGACAGGGACAGCTACACCCACAGATCTAGAGGTAGTGGTGGTCATCGCCATGGAGCCAGTGGAAGGAGGGATGACATCAGTAGTGGTAACTGGCGGACACACCGTTCGTCCAGGAGACACAAGCAGCAATATCATACTTCGGATAGTCGTTCATCTGGGGTAGGTTTTGTTCCAATGTTTATTAAAATGATCCCCTTATCAATAACCCTTTTCTAGTCCAACACCTCACCCCATTACAGAAAAATGTTAGTTTCAGAGAGCTACATCACACAGCGTTCAACCAAAAATCCACTTGTTCATGTATGCCAAAATGTTACTTGAAAATATATTACACTCACATGTCAGAGATATATAGGTCAGCAATTTGAGTATTAGGAAGAATATTTCAGTTTGTGGTGTCATAAAGTGACTGTTCAGAGAGAGAAAGAAGGAAAAACAATATTACAAAAAAGCACAAATGCTTGTCAAGTTCCCTGTCCAATAAAACAATTAGGACAAAGCTCTAATCCTTATTGGATGATCAATGTGTCACTTAGAGATAATTGTATGAATTTCAATATTGGACTACCAGTTTATGTGTATACTTGGCGCATCTACACCACATAGCTGAAACATCTTGATAATTACATGTTGAATTGACATTGGCTATCAGTCCTAAATACTTTGCAATTTCAATAAGTGACATATTGTTCATCTTTGGTCCAGAGGGGTTATGTTTTTGTAACAATGCTGTAATTGATGTTCGCAGATTGAGAGCAGCAGGGTGAGTATTGATGTACCTACATTTGTAGAGATACATACATATCATAATATGTACTTACAAAATATCTCTTGATCAATGGCACATGTTCAATTTCATGAAAGTCCTGTGGACATTAGAGTTGTTTAAATCAGAGCTTAAATTAGGCACTTGTACATGTATGTTTGCAGTTGAGAGTTGTGCACCTACCCCAACTTGCCATAGCAGGTGTACATGTATAACTGTGAATTTAGAATGAAAAAATACTACGGCAATGCTGGGAGGCATGCAGGCAAGTTGTGAACTGCATTAACTGGTCCAATATGGCCAAATGGGCCAGTTTTAATGTAAAAGCTCATGTGAGCCCTGGTTGAATCTTGTGTAAACAAGCCGATCTATGGGTGATTTTCAGCAAACTGAAATTGAACTTTGTGCAATTTGCAAATCTTGATGCATGAGATATGATGACATCTTACATCATTCTAAGGCATACTTGCAAATGATAATATCAAAGAGCATGTACGGAAATCCCTTTTTATTTTTATTTCCCCCAAAGTACTCTGATTCTGTTTTTTTTATTTTAAAATGTGTACCAGTATTCAACCAAAAACTGCATGCAACGTATATACTTTCAATATTTTGACATTGTCATGTGATCAGATAGAATCAAATCAAACAAGATTTCCTCTTTTATGTTCAAAATGCTTTGAAGTTGTTTTTCAACTTTGTGGCATACATGTATGTTATTTAATATTATTTTCATCCAACATAGTTGGTACTATGTAATATAACAATATGTTGTGTTTTTTATACTTTACTTTCAAATTTCCTAATTAAGATATCTGCACATTTTGCTTATTGGATGCTAAAGAGTTCTATAGCTTAGTAAAGAGTTGCAAAGTTTTGTTACCAAGTGTTGACTGGAATGTAGTGCTCAAGTCTTAAAACCTTCAGTGGTTGCTTGTTGCCACAGTACACAAAGTGTATTAGATCAAAATGACTGCAGGAAGATGCTGTGATGTAAGAGGTGGGAGTTTATGTATTATGAATTATGAGAAAATGTGTGTGAAAGTGGTGTGCAGAAATGTTGGCCATATCAAATTATATGCCCAAATTGGGAAGTTTGTTATAGTTTTGATGTGGGTCTAGTGGGTCCTTGATGCAACAAAGCATGTTGTGTTTTTAACAGCCTATGATTATGTAGGCACAGTGGATTATAGATTGCTTATTTTTTTTCCATATGCATCCCCTTGTCTATCTTTTGTATTATATCATGTACCTCGATGATTAACGAATGATGAACAACACACGTACACGAACCTGTCCACCGCATCCATCTCGAAAACCTTTTCCCTGTTGTCATGTTCCGGCGTCGACTACCCGCTTATGATGATGATGATGATGACGACGACGACGAATCATGGTGTTGTGTTGGGTTTGGGGTGATGGTGATGATGTTGTCATAAATTGTCGCAAGAACAGAAGAGCCACAGAGAAGAAGGGCACAGTCGTACAAGTGTGATCGATGACGAACATGGTCATCTAGTTTATCGGCCGGGTGACACCTTACAAGCAAGATGTACTTCAAACCTTATCTTCGTAATTTTTTTTTATTTTTAAGTAAAACGTGCCCTCTATTTGCCTTAGACAGTTGAAGAAACACTAACAATTAACCAAACAACATTGAATTACATGAATTTGAGCAAAATTAATGGTTATACAACAGTTGTACACAAATAATGTAAATTTTCTTAAGCGAAAACACCTGTTTTGGACCTTGTAGACATATGGTGCTAAATGGGACGCTTTAATTTGTCATGTAATTCATCAACACTCACACATACATTAATGTTAATATTTCATGGGACTTTGTCACATTCAAGGCACAAACAACACACCATGCAGCATGCACTTTACACAGTGTACATCATAAATGTTTATTGTATACTGAACATAAACAAGCAGGTGTCCCCTTTCCTCACGTTTGAACCTGTCTGTCCGTCTGTCTTTCTATCTGTGTATAAAAATAGCACAAGTAACTTGGTGCTGTGTTCCATTTTATTTAATCAACTGTTAAGTAAAATTGGAAGGGTGAATCAAATCAATGTTCATGATTAGTAGAGATTTATTGATGAATGTTTGAATAAGTAGTTGTAAGATTCAAGGTTGCACAATTGTTACTTTCAAGTGCCCTAATGGTAGCACAATGTAAGATTTGTGTGATGTTGAAATTGGAAGCAACCTTTATTTTTTATCATGTCATTCCAACAACACGACACATTTTTGAAACGTCAGTTGGACATACATAGAACTTGTTGAAAGAAAAGAAAAGAAAACTTACTTGTCTCTTTTATTCTAGAAATGAACCTTTTTACAGACAGGGAATGGCTTGGTGTGTGTTAGCTTCTTAGTGATTTCTTATTATTATTACCACCTTTTTTTTCCCTCTTATGGAAGAATATCATTGTTAATGCAGTTTCATGTTTTTCCTCCCAAATATAGATGAAATCCTATCAACATTAGGTGAAGGCACATTTGGTAAAGTATGTGCTTGCCGAGACAAGGAAAAACATTCCAGTGATACGTAAGTAATGTTGCATCAGGAGAATGGCAACCCAAATAAGGGAACAAGGACCACTTGAACCCCAAACTGAGTCATACAATTTTGGTAACTTCTTTTATGGGCCCATGGTGCAGTTTTAAAATTTAAGCTAAAGTGTGAACCCTGCTCTGGTCTACATTGGTGAATATGTACGAGAGGGTATCAAAAAGTTTTTGAAATCGCCCAGAAGTGAACAAGCTATATCAATGAAATTTTGTCAGTGCAATCACTGGTCCTAAGTTATGTACACTATGGTGCAAAAATGGTCTCATAAGTATGTTTACTTTTTTTACAGGCGTTAGATGTCAGTAACTGCTTATGTAACCGCATAACCAGCAAAATGGAGAAAATGGAGGCATGTAGCATGATTAAGTTCCATTTTAAGGGTACAGTGCCCAGAAAATCTGTGATGAAATAAAAAAGCAACAGTGAGCACCGAAGATAACTTTCATTTCATCATCGATTTTCTAGGCACTGCAACCCTTCAAAAGCAGGATCTTAATAACGCTGCTTGCCTCAATCTTTCTCAATCTTGCAATTTATGTGTAGTAACTGGGGCAGCAGGTTATTGGCATCTAACGCCACCTGTAAAAAAGTAAACATACTTATGAGACCATTTTGAACCATAGTGTACAAAAGGACCAGTGATTGCACTGACAAAATTTCATATAGCTCTTTCACTTTTGGGCGAGTTCAAAAACTTTTTGATACCCCCTCGTATATGCCTTCCTTGGTGCCCCCAAGGGATTCAGACCTGTAGGTGGAGCAACACATCCACAAAGTGTCAAAAAGGTCTCTGTTCTAAACTTTGGGTGCCTGTCTCCTGATGAATGTCAATGTCATTGGAAGAGATTTTTGCAATTTGTGTTGAGGTCATAATTATATCATAAAAAGCAACTGATTGGAAATGAGTTGAACAGCTAGATATCGCCATAAAACACAACAATCAATCGCAAACTTGGCGCAAACAAACTTGTGATGTGTATTGTTCACACCAATCATGTACCATGGTGCTGCATTGCTCTTATTCACATGTAATGCAGCGTACAGAATGTGGTGTCCATATTCAAATCAGCAGAAATCAATATCTTGACAGATTATGATGGTCATGCACGTTCATTTTTTTTCATAAATTTCTGACTGAAAAGGTCTATTACCAACACAGTTGAACTCCATTCTACTATCTCTAGGCCTAGGCTAGGGTGCATCAAACTCCCCTCATGTCAACCATATTTTTTTGTACCTAGTGTCAAACTGTGCCATTTAACTAGAAAATCATCCCCTCCAAATTTAAATTCAATTGGAGGTCGGGAAGGGGGTTTAAAGTTCAGACAGGCAACCAGTAAAACTCCGGCCGGCAGCTATTGAATTATATATATACAGTTATACATACATTTTAATAGCTGCCATTAGTGAATGTTTTTACAGTACCTCATATCTCAGACAATACTCAATAAAATGCAAATCCATTTGAACTAAGCAAAAAGGCAGCTATTTTCAGACATATTTGAAGTCATAATAATAGCTGCCATGTGCATGTTTCTCTATTTACAGCCATTTCTGCATGGAAAATGGGTCCTTCACGTGCTGCTTGAGCTTAAAGTTTGCATGATAGATGCCTTTTACTTAATGACAAATCAATCAGGCAGCTATTTATTTTTCATTACTTTATACTGAACATCACTGTGGCTGCCATATGCATAACAATGTAATAAATGTACTTATGTTGCTTATCAGTCCATATGATATTGGTAAATTAGGTAGCATCATTCAGGTGTCCGTTTTCTATCTTGCTCCACCACTTGCAAGACATTTTGATAATGTTCCTAACTTTGGGGAGTCTCTGCACTGACTTTCACGCCAGAGGTAGCGCTAAGTTGCTTTTTGGGTTCCCGGACCCACCAAAATAGAGTTTGGACCCCCTGTTTTTAAAATTTTCTGCAAATTAGGGGTCCATGCAGACCCCAGTTTTTCAATCTAGCGCTATTGCAGACATACTATTTATGCTGCATTTGTGCAACTGGGACTCACCAAACTCTACTCCGGACCCCCTACTTTTTAATTTTCTGCAAATTTGGGGGTCCCTGCGGACACGGGAGAGTTTAGTTCTAGCACTACCCCTGTTTCACGCCACGTTCTGCTGCATCATTTACCACATTGACGGCTCTAACATTGCTAAGCGATTGCAGATAAACTGAGGACTCGGGCCAAGTGTCAACATTGTCTGCTAGAAATTTGTCATTGATCTGCAGGATGTTCATAGTGAACCAGGAGTCCTTGCCTGCAAAATCAGCTAGGACAACTGTTGAATAAGTGATATTCTCAGGGTCAGGGAACTTTGGCTTTCCAAAACCTATGCCAAGCGAATACATGGCTTTAATGCTGCTGCATCAGGTTTAAGTTCAAGTAGCCTTCTCGCAAAAGCTTGGCTCTCTTGTACTGCTACTGGTACGTTTCCACTGAAGAGAGCAAGCGGTGCCATCTCTTCGGTGAGATACCACAGATGTCTGTTCAGGGCTTTGTGGGCTTGCATGCACTTGTTGCAACACCAAAATTGATATTGGCATACTGTACAACTGACTATCGTTCCATGACGAAGCAACACTACATGTTATCCAGCAGGAACTTTAGATTATTGTTGCAAATACAACAAATTCACATATCTTTGGTAGCTGGTGCTTTTTTTGTCACAGTGCCTTGCGGAAGCTGTTCAATGTGATTCTGTATTAGAGAGATTTTGATGCTATACAGCAGTTTGGACATACATGACTGCTTGAATGTAATTGATTGGCCCGAGTCTTTAGCTTTACTGCTATCGCTTAGCAATGTTAGAGCCGTCAATGTGGTAAATGATGCAGCCAGAAAGTGTCGTGAAACTCATACAGATTTCCTAGCTATTGCCCAGAGTGAGGAACATAATCAAGTGTCTTGCAAGTGGTGGAGCAAGATAGAAAACAGACACCTAATCTGAGAAAGCATATGGACTGATAAATATTAAGCAATTTATTACATTGTTATTCATATGGCAGCCACAGTGATGTGCAGTATAAAGTAATGAAAACTAAATAGCTGCCTGATTGATTTGTCATTTAGTTAAAGGCACCTATCATACACAAACTTTAAGCTTGCAGCGCGTGATGGATCCATTTTCCATGCAGAAACAGCTGTAAATAGAGAAACATGCACATGGCAGCCATTATTATGACCTCATATATGTCTGAAAATAGCTGCCTTTTTGCTTAGTTCGAATGGATTTGCATTTGATTGAGTATTGGCCGAGATATAAAATAATTAAAAAACTTTCACTAAAGGCAGCTATTAATGTGTGTATAACTGTATGTATAATACAATAGCTGCCGGCCGGACTTTTATTGGTTGCCTCTGTCCGAACTCGATTAAATTTAAATTTGGAGGGGGTGATTTTCTAGTTAAATGGCACAGTTTGACACCTGTACAAAAAATATGGTTGAGGAGCGTTTGATGCACCCTAGCCTAGGCGCAGTCTTTGGAAGTAAACAACATCCAAAATATTAAAAAGGGAGAAAAGCTTGATTATCCCCCCAAAAAAATAGCACAAAAAGCTTCAAAAACGCTCGAAAATACAGGTGTGGGGTGGGAATTTAAAAAATCTTGCCCTCTATAGTTCATAACCAAAATTCTGCATGGTTGACCCGACCAACTCTATAGCGAACATGTTTTTGTGTACTTTATTACTGGCATTCAATTACTAAATGTTTATACTAGTAATTGCGCAGATGACCTTATCCTTCCATCACAATGTTCTTTTACACTGGTCTGGACCTTGGTGAGTTGGACCTTCAAATAATGGATTGTATTTCACTATAAAATGTGGAGCTTTTTGAAACACTTATAATGAATAAATCCAGATTTGTTATTTCCTCTTTAACTGTCACATAGTTGACTCTTCAATTATTATAGCCACAGTGTTGGTCTTTTAGGAGTAATTTTGCTAATTATAAATTGTACCTGAATTTAGGATTTCTTTATTTGACATTTTTTTAAACAAATTGAATGCATTGTACAATGTTTCTTTTTGGTGCCATACATTTATGTGTGAATCAGGTATGGAAAGATTGCACTGAAGATCATCAAGAACACTGATAAGTACAGGGAAGCAGCCAAGCTAGAGATCAATGTATTACAGAAGATACAGCAAAGAGACCCAGAGGGCAGATAGTAAGTGTGTGTACTGTACAAACTGTAAAACAATCAAAAAGTATTCAGTTTGCAACTACAAGTAGTGATAGGCTGTACAGCCCAAAAAAAGGGTGATGTTTCAAAAAGCTTAGGGTACCAGCTGAATTGAAGCAGCTAATCCTCCTGAGCATTTTGACACATTAAAAAAAAATCTGTTGAAAAATGACGGTTGAAAAATGACGCATAAGGGGGGTTTCTTGGGACCCCCCCTATTTTTCACTATTTTGACAATTATAAGCGTTTTCTTTGCTGTTTGTTGGATTCTAATGATTATTTACATGATTTTGGGCCCCCTGAATATATTTATGCAATTTTTACACAAATCGTATGTTTTGATGCAAGTTTAAGAACCAATTTAGGATGTGAGAGCGCTGTTCAGCCTAATAGCTGTTACGTATCCCCCCTACTAAAATTTTATCATTTCTTATTATCAAATCAAAGTTAGTACTGATAAATAACAGCATCTGTCCAAATTTGAACTATCAACCTTATTTCACTTGTGCGTGGTACCCATTTGAAAATGTGTAGAGACGCTTCCATTGACATGTGATACAAAGTTCGTTGACCCCTGTATATTGTATGGGCAGGTTTCCCCCGTATTAAAAGTTAGCACCACGGCCACACCAAATGTGATAAATGGCTGAAAATTGCAGAATATGGATGATTGATGATTATCTCTAGTATGATTAACTTAAAAATAAAAAATGGTTGTGAAAGGGGTCGCTAAAAGGAAAAGCGCCCTCACAGCCTAATTTTACCCAAAACCGTTAATTTTAAGGACACTAAAAAGTTTCATTTGACACAAAGTGCATAAATGACCTTCCTGGACCTAAAACTATGTAAGTAGATACCAAAAATGCATTACATAATCCTTAATGTGATAAAATTCCCTTAAAACTAGAAAATAAAGGTCAAATCTGCCCCCCCCCCTTGTGAGTCGTTATTTCCCCTGCACTGTTTCAATTTTTGGCCGATTTCAATCAAATTGGTGTCAAATTACTCATAACAACAAGCTGCATCAAATAAGCTGGTACCCTAAGCTGTTTGCAACTACACCCTTATACAGCCTATCACTACTACAAGTAAATTAAGTACTTCTTGGCTAAACTGGAACATGCATGTTGCATCCATGTAGCGTACTAAGCGTGTACACAATGTAAGGCGTGTCGGGGACTGTCTTTTGGAATTTGCAGGAGAGCATTAAATAGCTCTTCTGGAGCCTTCAAGGAGAGTTGTTTAGAGCATTTACAATAGAATGTAAGGAGAGAATGGTCAACTAAGGAGAGCTAAAAATCACTCTCCTATATCAGATTAAGGAGAGCAGTAGAGAGTGATTGCTCTCGCTCTCCTCAAAAGACAGTCCCTGGCGTGTGTATGCTTTCTTCTGCAGATCATGTTATGCTTGGAATGGACTCCCTCAAGATATTCATGGAAACTTGCCTTCAATGACTCTCCATACTTTTAAAAACTGTATTTCAGAATTGTGAATTTGTGATTATCAATTTTCACACATTTATCACTTCATCTTCGTGTCTGTTAATCTGTCAATTTGATTGTCTAATATGCACAATGTTAATATTCGCTATCGTAGTCCGACGTCACTTCCTGCCGATATTATACTTGATTCTGAGAAGATTTCAAATGAATTTAATGATTTTTTTGTCAATATAGGACCAAAATTAGCCTCCAATATCAAATGTACTGGGAAAAATTATCATGATTATTTAGAAAAACCATTCAGCAGCAGTATGTATATGAAACCAATCGTAAGTGAAGAAATTATAAAAATATCACAAACACCTCATCGATTCTTGAATTTGTATTGTTTGCCGACGATACCACCATCACCTATTCACATACAGACATTTTGTCTAAGTATGATCTAGTTAATAAAGAATTACTTGAAGTCAATAATTGGTTTAAGGCGAATAAGCTGTCAGTAAATGCAAGTAAGACAAATTATATGGTACTTGGAACTCACCATAAAACATCACGTATATCAAATAATGTAAAAAAAGATATCATATTGTACAATACTCCACTTAATCAGGTTGACAAGACCAAATTCCTAGGCGTGACAATTGACGAAAATTTGACATGGAAAACTCACATTGATAATATATCAAAGAATATTTCCAGAGGTATTGGAGTAATAAACCAAATTAAGCACTTTGTACCAGAGAAAGTTTTATTTTCACTATATTGCACATTAATTCTTCCTTATATAAATTATGCTATTTTAGCATGGGGAAATACATGTAAGAAATACTTAGAGAAGATTTTTGTACTGCAAAAAAAGGCACTTAGAATCATTTCAAATAGTCATTATTTATGTCACTCTGCTCCTATTTTTAAAAAGTATGAATTACTTAATGTTTATGACACATATCATATGGAATTAAGCATATTTATGTATAAACATTTTTCAAATCAGCTGCCTGTAGTATTCGACAACTATTTCATGCAGCAGATAAATCGACATAAGTATCACACAAGAAATGCCGATGACTATAATATATGTCATACAAAAACAGAATTTGCTCACAAAACAATAAGAGCTGCGGTCCTAGGAAATGGAATATTACTGATAAATATATAAAGATGGCAAAATCAGTAAACCAGTTTAAGTTACAAATAAAGAAAAGTCTAATAAAAAATTACATCTAATATTTAGGCATTATTTAATGACCTCCCCCAACCCCAACTATCAATTTCTTGTGTGAACTGTGGAATGTCTATTTATTGAAATGTTATAAATATTTATATTGGTTCTTTCTTTGCATGTTCTTCTCCTCTTTTTTTTTTCTTTTATTTGTTATTTTTGTGTACTTGTATGTTGTAACTTAGGGTAGTGTAAGGGGTGCTCGCTTCAGGCCTTTGGGCCTTTTGAGCATCTCCTCATTCAAATTTTTGTGTCTTTTATATATATTTTGTATGTTGATTTGAATGAAATAAAATGATGATGTATGTATGTATCTAAAACTACTGCAGCAACGTGTATCGTGTATGTCAACCGATGGAGAGTTGTGAACCGAGCTATCAATATCCTTACGCAGATTTTTGATCTTTGCATGAAAGAAGTCGGCAAACTTATTTGCCAAAGACTTGGCGTTATCATGAGATGGAAGAACACGCGATGAAGCCGTTTCTGGTCTGCACATTTTATCCACCAGCCTGAATAGCTGCCGATCATCGCATTCAGCAATCTTATTGCGGTGATAATCACACTTAGCTTTTTCAAGCTTGCGAGTGTAGATTTGACACTGATCAACAAAGATTTGGCGGTCTATCTCTAGTTTGGATTTACGCCATTTGCGCTCATGGCACCGTTTTAAGCGTTTTGCTGCACGCAGATCTTCCGTGTACCAGGGCGCATTTGGTAGAAATGACATAGTTCTCGTCTTAAGAGGAGCATGGCGATCGAGAAGCTCACTGAGAACTTGTTCATATTGAGATACAATGCAAGAAGGATCTTCCGATGGCGCTGTGTATAGCATCGAGGTCTTGATGTCGTCGTGGAACTTAGCAGCATCGATCTTGCGAAGCTCGCGGTAACACACTGTTTTCTTTACAGGTCCGGGACGCGAGAAATCAACGCTGCATTTTACTGCATAATGATCTGACGGTAGGCCTCGGACCACCTCTACCTCGAAACCAAATCTTCAACATTTCTGGTGATTAACAGGTCGAGGGTATGACCATGACGGTGCGTTGCTTCCATAACATGTTGCTGGAGACCAGCAGAGTCCAGAAGATCTTTCATGGCACTGGCGTTTCTATCATCACATACATCAACGTGGAAGTTGTAATCTCCAACCAATATGGTTCTGGTAGGGTCGACTGACACCATCTCGAGCAGCGTAGAAAAAAAAAAAAAAAACGCATTTACTGTCAGTTGGTTTTCTTTAGATGGCGGAGGCCTATATATGATGATAAGCCTGAGGAGCGATGAGTCACTAGCGACAACTGTGAAATCCATATGCTCGAAAGAGGGGAATGTCAGATTTTGGTTTTAATTAACATTAAATCCTTTGTGCGACAAAGACAAATTCCACCCCTCTTCTACCTGTGCGAGGTTGATGGTGCACACGAAAATGAGGCAGTGTGTTGTTCAGATCAGCCAGGGGTGGCTGTCACGATCGCTACCAGTCAACCAAGATTCTGTGACAGCAAGTAGGTCTACATTATGGTCTATGATAAAATCTGAAATTGAGGTGGTTTTGGTTTTCAGTGAGCGAAGCGTTCCATGTCATAAGACATGATTTCGGGAGAGACTTTCTCTTTGGCATGATTGCAGTTTTAATATTGATAAGATTCTTATCACATAACATCACGATGATTTGTGTTGGATTTTCTCTGTCTGACAATAACACGAGCTTGTCTCTGATTATTTATACCAGCACGGCAGCCGCGTCTCTTTGTTTCAATGTTCAGTTTCTTTAACTTCATAAACGTATCATCATTGAGACGATATAAATGTTTGAATGTTCTGACATGTTTGCCAATATTTAGCAGCTATTAGTGTACCAAATCTAAACCCTGTAGCTACTTTATTTGCTGAGAAACGACTGGCCCTTGTGTTAACATTTGGGCCTCTGGGGCCCCTAGCCTAAACCATCTGGGGCCAAAATGGGCAAAAGGCACATTTACAACTCAGGGCCCATACATGTGCCACATATGAGCCCTAGTGTCCTTGTAGTTTTATACATGTAGCTAGCCTTGTCAATCTGTTGCCCCTTATTTTAACATTTGGGGCCCTGGGGCCCATAATATATGACATATGGGGCTCATGTATACTTGTATATATACCCCTGGCGCTATCAGTGTACTAACTCTGGGCCCTGAGGCTGCTTCATTTGATGAGAAACAGCATGCTTTGTATTTTTACATTTGGGCCCGTGACCTTTGACCTCTGGGGCCAAGATGTGCAAAAGATAAATCTACGGGGTAAGGCCCATAAGTGTACCACATATGGGCCCTAGGACCCTTGTAGTTTTAGCGTTGTCAATCTGTTGCCCCTTATTTTAACATTTGGGGCCCATAATATATGACATATGGGGCTCATGTATACTTATATATATAGAGTACCACTGGAGCTATCTGTACTAACTCAGGGGCTTGAGGCTGCTTCATTTGATGAGAAACAACATGCTTTGTATTTATACATTTGGGCCCCTGGGGCCCGTGACCTTTGACCTCTGGGGCCAAGATGTGCAAAAGATAAATCTACGGGGTAAGGCCCATAAGTGTACCACATATGGGCCCTGGGGCCTTTATAGTTTTAGCGCTAGCTTTGTCAATCTGTTGCCCCTTATTTTAACATTTGGGGCCCTGGGGCCCATAATATATGACATATGGGGCTCATGTATACTTGTATATATAGAGTACTACTGGGAGCTATCAGTGTACCAACTCAGGCCCCTGAGGCTGCTTCATTTGATGAGAAACAGCATACTTTGTATTTTCACATTTGGGCCCCTGGGGCCCGTGACCTTTGACCTCTGGGGCCAAGATGTGCAAAGGATAAATCTACGGGGTAGGCACCATAAGTGTACCACATATTGGCCCTGGGGCCCTTGTAGTTTTAGCGCTAGCCTTGACAGAATGATGTGTTTGATGGAGGAGGAAAAGGAGAAGGAGGAGAAGAAACCATAGGATGGCAATATACCCGTCCATGCTTCGCATGCGGGTATAAATATCCAATGTGGTCATATGAACCAGATACAATAAAGAGTTAATAGTAATTTTGCATAAGATGTTTTTTAAATACATGGCGGAATTGATTAATCGATGATGAGCTTTTAATGCTGTTAACATTATTCCATAATTTAGTAGCTGCATATTTAGTAGATTTTTCACAGAAAGCTCTTTTGATAAAAGGAAGCCTCAGACGATCTTTATTTCTGGTGTTTAAGTCATGGATCTTAGACTGTTTTACAAACAAATCATCAAAAACATTTGGTAAAAATCCATTTTCATGCTTGTACATAAATAACCCAAGTTCAAATGTATACATATCCCTGACACTTAAAGTATTATACCTAATCAGTAAGGGATTAGTGCTACTTCTATAATCACTTGCACTTATAATACAAAGTGCCCTCTTTTGAATTTTAAAAAGATCATTTATGTATGATGAACATGCACATCCCCAAGCTAAAATACCATAGTTGATATACGGTAATATCAACGAACAATACAATATATTATTATATAATAAAAACATTTATAATGTATACATTGCATATACTGCACAATGCAATTACAAAATAACCATTGTACTTTTGTTTTTTTCCTTACAGTCTTTGTGTGAAGATGTTAGACTGGTTTGATTACCATGGGCACATGTGTATGTCCTTTGAGATCCTGGGTCTCAGTATATTTGACTTCTTGGTGAGTAAAAGTGAATTTAAGATGGAAATGAAAATATGACTTATACCCACAGAGGAGTAAGATAAGACAGAGCGCGTACCATCAGTCAAAGTCCCCGTGTATTGTATACGGTAAGTTCTCGCATATTCATGAGGGCCGATTGTTCGATCGTGCAGTGTCTAACAATCACGCCAGCGCAGCGTGCCTTCGCAGATACGCAATATAGCGTTGCGTGCTTTTCGCTGATACGCGATAGACCATGAAAATCGCGGTAATTGCGTAGCAGTCTCGCCTGTCGCATTTCATGGAACAATCGGCCCTCATTATCGGATGAGGCGGAGACTTTGACTGGTGGTACGCGCTCTGTCTTATCTTACTCCTCTGTGCTTATACCATATAGCCTATAACGTGGCTGCAAAGTAAATAATGTATGATCAATTATTTTCCCCTTGGAGTGTTTAGCCATGAGTGGCATTTTGCAATAGTGTATTTCTTCTGTAAATGGCCATGCGCCATGAACTGATATGTCATTTAGAGTGGTTATGTTTCATTGTGCTGTAAATTTTGAGTTGTTCCCATTTTTATCAAATAAGCACTTTCAAAACTTCGAAAGTTTCCTAGAATTTGACACCAAAACAATTACAATCAGACCAAAAATATATTAATTTGCACTAATTAAACTAACGAAGATGCAAAGTGGAGGAGGGACACGGTACCACGTAATGTCTGGGAGGGAGGAGCCCGTGCTCATTTTGATTTTCTTGATCAGAAGAATAGATAGAGCTGTTAAATATGGTTTGATTTGATATTCAGTCATAAATTTTGTCTAATTATGTTTACAAGTACTCACTGAGAACCGCAAGTCACAAGAATCACAATTTGTCCATATTCACTACACACAAATGGCAAGAGTTTCAGTCGCAATGTGCGTTTTGGCTTTAGGGATCTTGAGAATTATACACCCTACGTTTTTGTAAAGCTTTTACCACAGGAATTCAAATATGCAGTTAAAATAAATGTGGGATACACTCTAAATAAAATATTTAAAAAAATGTAAAAACATTCAGTGCATGAACTAGCTTATTTTACACACCCTGTATCACCACTTCAGTCAATGATAACATGTATGTAGCAAAACTACATTTTATTAAAGCTCATAGTGTGGCCTGCAACAAAAACTTTTTTGAGGTGTTTCAGTTAAGCAAATGTAATAAATTATCAATTTAATATTAAAATCAGTGTTTTTCATGATATCACCCTATATTTTTTCTTACACACCCTGTATACCAACTTGATTTTTGCACAGTTGGATTCCTTGGAACCAAGGCTTCCCAAAAATGTATACTTTTGCTGTAATTGGGTCTTTAGTTTTAAAGATACATTTCAATAACCAAAAATAGATGTGTAAGTGTCTAAATTTAGTGATGAAACAAAAATTATGACCACTTAGGGGTGGAAGATTTTTACAATTTTGATTCTAGGTTTTTCTTTTTTCCAAATATCTGGAAGGTGTTTTTTTTCACATCTGGAGATCCATATGGGGTGCAGTGACATACCATGCTAAGTAAAATATGCCAAGTAGCTGATTTACATAATTTATGTGAATGTAAAGTTTTCTTTCTTGACATGCCTGAAGTGTGCGATACTAGACACGCTTCATAGCGTGACGCACTGACTGCGTCTAAGGAGGGATCGATGCGTTATAGTGTAATTATCATGCAGAATTGTTTTCGTTCGTTTCCATGTCCCGTCAGCAAGGACCCGAATTGTTTTCTTCATAAATGATTGCCATTGTTTTTTAATAGCACATGTTTAAATGCTTTTCAATATAATTAAATGAAATGTAAATTAAAAATCTACTCAGTACTGTGCCTTCAAGAAAGTCAATATTTTGTTAACACTACAGAAAGACAACAATTACGAGCCCTACACAATGGACCAAATCAGACACATATCCTACCAAATGTGCTATGCAGTGAAATGTAAGTATGTGAGAATTAGGCTCAAAAAATATTGCCTTCAGAGACCGACCCAAAAAATAATGTGTAGAGATTCTTGATCATTCAGCCATGCAAATCCCCTTGGTGCAGAGCTCAGCACAGTGAGTTATAAGGTGGCCAGTTCCATTCCTTGTCCCAATACACCTTGCAGTTACCAAGCATATAGGCCTACTTTGTGACTTTTGGAAAGGGCAGTTTTTGTCTTCAATTGGGTTCATTCAGCCATGAAGTCATGGACATCTTTTGTTTTCACACAACACTTAGTAAACAATCATATAATTATTTCTAAGTTTTATTGGAAGTTTTACTGTAAGATGTTATGACATAATTTTCAGAGGAGGACTTATTTCTTGTGATGTGTTTAGTTGTAGAAACCCTGTATTTTTGTGGAGCATGTTAATTAGAGATGATGCAGTGTATTTATATTATCATTCCTATTTCTTTGCTCCTCTAGTTATGCATGACATGAAGTTAACACACACAGACTTGAAACCAGAAAATGTTCTCTTTGTGAATTCAGACTACAATTTGCACTACAATCCAAGCAAGGTAGGTTTGAATATGGAGCTATACTTTGATCAGCTCGTAATCGGCGGGAATTGTTAGGCTTTTATCATTTTGCCGAAGAGTAATATAATTGATCTGTTTGGCCTATATTGTGTGTGCTAGATAATGTAGACAAAGTATATGGCTTCAATTAATAATTTGTGATGCTTCTGGGCTGTTTTGGCGAGATGTCGCAAGGCAGTTCTCAAAATTAAATATATTTATATTAATCTGCCAATTAGGAGCTGATCAAATTGTAGCCTGCATCTTTTCCTGCAGGACTTTGCACATTTTGAAAGTGTTTCAGACAATTACCTTGCCAAGTATTTCATATAAGACCCAGGTTTTAGGGAATTTAAGACATTTTACCAGGAAAATGCTTCCATCCCAATTTATTTTTGTGGCTCAGCTGCAGAAAGATATATGTATTTATGCTTATTGGTTAAAATCTGTATTGTTACTTGTGGAGAGAGAAATAAGACAAATCATATTATATGACAAAATATTCACTGAAACTGTCAGGAAGGTTGAAAAATACACTTGTGTGTCACATAATACATATTTTGACTCATCCACTGTCTCAAAATGGCGTATTGACACAGAACATCTACATAAATGTAATTAGAAAAACGTATACTATTACTTCTTGTACATACATTCACACATGTATGGATACACAGTTGTAGGCTAAATAAATGTTTTAAAACAATGTTCAGTATAAGTTATGTCACATAAAAATTCAATGTTAAACCTTTTAAAACATGTCCCAGTATTGCTGTAATTTTGAAATTATGTGTCTAAATTATTGAAGTCCAGAGTTGTGCAGTGCAAGTTAAGGATAACAATGTTTTCGTAAAACATCCTGATAGTCAATGTTAAAACATTTGGAATACCATGAGGACCGTTACATGGTAGTATAATCAGTTTGGGACATCCTGGACAGCAGCTGATGGACAAAGGCCTTTCTGCTGCTCAACTAATCGATGTTAACTATAAAGACTAAAGTCCTATCTAAGATTCTTTTGGTTAAAATTTCATGCGTAAGTGCGCTATTTGTGAAAAAGATTGCAAACAGAATGCATGATTTGCTGATGTCTTTTTCTACTTAACAGAAACGTGATGAAAGGATTATTAAGAAGACAGATGTGAGGCTAATTGACTTTGGCTCAGCAACATTTGACCATGAGCACCACAGCACAATAGTCTCCACAAGGCATTACAGAGCATTAGAGGTCATATTAGGTAAGAAACTAGCAACATTTGACCATGAGCACCACAGCACAATAGTCTCCACAAGGCATTACAGAGCATTAGAGGTCATATTAGGTAAGAAACTAGCAACATTTGACCATGAGCATCACAGCACAATAGTCTCCACAAGGCATTACAGAGCATTAGAGGTCATATTAGGTAAGAAACTAGCAACATTTGACCATGAGCACCACAGCACAATAGTCTCCACAAGGCATTACAGAGCATTAGAGGTCATATTAGGTAAGAAACTAGCTTTGGCTCAGCAACATTTGACCATGAGCACCACAGCACAATAGTCTCCACAAGGCATTACAGAGCATTAGAGGTCATATTAGGTAAGATAAAGAATAAACCAATGTTTTAAAGTTTGACATTACTTTTGCCAAACTTTTTATTTTTTGGAAGGTTTTGGGGGAAATTGTATTTGTTAACTAAATTGGTGATCTATGAATGTACCTGAGAGCCTAAAATGCCAGTGCTCTTATGAGCCGCAGATCACATAGCCACCTGTCCACAAAAAGCCATCCCCAGGGGACAGGTATGCCATGCTAGTGATGGCAGAGAACTCAAATAAATAGGAATATAAGTACACCACTTTGCCCCACCATTGATTCTTTCAAGAGACTTTTGAAATCATATTTATTCTGATGTATTATGTTTTTATGATATTTGTAAACGCTATGGTACTTTTGTGTATAGCGTTCTAAATGCAGTGTATTATATTATTATTAAATGTTTACAGATCCAGACTTTGTCTGCGTAAAGCAGTAATATATGATATATCAAAAATTGTTAAACCACATAGGTGTGTTACTTGACAATATTAAAGTACGCATTAAGTCATTGCATTTAAGGTCCTTGTGCATTATTATCGTTAGTAATATACGTATGTTTGATTTTCTTTTCAGAACTTGGATGGAGTCAACCATGTGATGTGTGGAGTATTGGTGCTATTATGTTTGAACTCTACACTGGTTTCACACTGTTTCAGGTAAGCCATGGCAGTCACACCGAGATTTATCAGTCTATCTAACTTACTTGGTAACTCACCTTTTGCTCTAGCACAATATATTCCATTGTTGCACAAGATACTAGTCTATTAGCTGCTTCCTGTTCACTAACCCCATGTGCAATAGACATGTTTCATTATGCTTTGATGAATTCACAGAAAGTGGACCAATATTCAAACAGATCGATATGTGTCTGTCATTATTATGATACTGTCTATTTAGGTTTTGGGTGAATAACAGATATTTACCTTTTGCGTTCATAGTGAGGATTAATTGTGGAATCCACTGTGGAATTTCCCAGGCAGGATTTAGCTATGCGACAGGTAATTAACCAGTTGTAGCTTACCATATACTGCTAAAGCCCCATGGTTCAGCTGTGGTTCAGAAACTACTCTAGTTTTGATATATATACATAGCTTGTCCATAAACAGAGCTTGTCCATAAACAGGTAATGTGGCCTACAGTTCATAGCCCAAGTGTATGATTCGAAGAATTTCATTTGAGCTAACAAAATAATCATAATAACATATTATCTGAAATTGTGTGCCTGTGACAAATGTTTCTATGCAAAACCTAATATAGTAAACATGGCCAACCCCTCAAATTTGAGGCCAAATTTTTGGAAAAGTTGCTCATGAATAAAAAAAATACTAGAACAACATTTTCAAAATATTGTTAACATGTTATTGGAAAATATTGTTTGGCAAACATTTTACAAAATACTTTGTCAACATTTAGTTACATGATGTTAAAGTGATTTGCATCACATTTTCACAAATGTTTTCTGAATGTTATTTTAACGTTTTATACCCTTTATATAAAAATTTTTACAATACATTTTACAGTATACGCCAGCAATCGCAAATGCTATTGTGGCCTTGCCAAAACGTTGCAAGAAATTTGTGGTTGTCTTGACCTCCCTCCTGTGAAATTTAAATTTTGTCTAGCCCTGAGCTGTAGTGCAGACCTTGTTAGATAGATGACTGCGAAATCATGTGAACGCTTTTCAATGGGTCATGAATTTTGCGGCTTGGATTATGTTGCATCAAGGGCACGCTTTATTCCCTATTGAAAACATTGTCACATGATTTTGCACCCCCAGAAGCCTCTTGAAGGTGCATATATGCCATAGTTAACTTTGTATCACACATACTCACATAGTACCATTTTATTGTACTTTTATAGACACATGACAACAGAGAACATTTAGCAATGATGGAGACCATCTTGGGACCTATGCCGAAATGGATGTTGAAGAGAATGAAGAGAACAAGGTAATCACAGTGTTATTTACTTACTAACAGACATTTAGGTAGAGAATGGGGATATGTGTATGAAAAACGGAAGACATTTATAAAAAGGCTAAATATAAAGTCTTCATTTTCCTCAGTACGCCCCATCCAATTACATGCACCCCTCTGGTCTGCACCCTTGTATAACATGTACAATGGGGATATTACGATTTGCATATGTGACATGATCAAGGTTATTGAAAACACCAAGGTCTGTATGCACAAAAGATTTAGACCTGGTCTAAGTGGAATTTAGTCCCAGGTGAAAAGACATTTTCCTTAACATTTGCTATATAACATAAGTTATTTTGTATTAATTCTGAACTTTGCATTTAAATCTTTAAAATTTGCAAGTTACTCTAGGAAGGAATAAGAGTAAAGGACTATTCCTGATGGAACTAAAAAATTCCACTCAGACCAGGTCTAACTTTAAACCCGGTCTAACTATTTTGTGCATACAGAACCAAAGGTCGGTCATTCATGGTTCTAAAGTTATGAAGTTTTGTGATGTCTATTTTCTTATGTATTTTATTGTTTTTTACTTCATATATTTGACTGTATCTCAATTTCATATATTTTTGCCGCCTATGGCCCCCATGGACTAGATCGTGTCATATATTGTGTATATGAAATCTGTTTTTATTTTGATTCAGCATGATTTGTTTTAATTTTAATATAGCATATTTGTTTTTGTTTTTTGTAGGAAAACTAAGTATTTTGATAACAACCAAGTAATCTGGGACCCAAGCAGCTCATCCGGTCGATATGTGCGTGAAAACTGCAAATCACTGCGGCAGTATGCCACTTCCAACAGTGAAGAGCACTTCCACTTCTTCAAGCTGATCGAAGCCATGCTAGAGTATGACCCCAATAAGCGAATCACATTACGGGAAGCAATAGAACATAATTACTTCACGCTGCTTCCCCAGCACCAGAGACTACACTCGCCGAGGGCGGCCCACGGTTTGAGCAGGTGACGGTTGGACAGTGCAAGGCTATAGGATTAGGGACTTTTTTTATTGCAGCTTATAATACAACCTCTTTGTATAATGTAGAAATGAGAATAGGATTTTTTACCTCTGGGTTTATAATTATAGGCTACTGATTTGAATTTCTGTATGATGCACAAATTTGAATCAACAGACATTATACAATCAAATTGAAAGGTGCACAACCACATGAAAATAGCACCAAAATTAAAAGAGAAACAAAGAAAAGATTCTGCATGCAAGTAGTACTACACTATTGAGCTATGTTGTCTTCATGTCTGAATTAGTCAGTTTCAAACAAAGATATGCAATAAACAATTTTGACTCAAATTGCTCCATACGTGACGTTATCATGGTAAATCTGCCATCTTTGTTTGTTACTCATGGAGGGCAGATAATATACCTCTGGCATTCATCGAAAAAAAGCCACGAATTAATGATACTTTAAGCTTTTGTTTGTTTGTTTTATTTCTTCTTTTGCCTGGGTTTCTCATTCAGTGGATGTTTTAAGGTATCCTCTGTTCCTCCATGAGGCCTTTGTATTTCAAAGGTCTGCATGTGCACGTTTTGCAATACATTACACACAGAATGCAAGCAACCACACATTTTTGATCAAAAGTTTACCAGGTGCACAGCAAAATAATAATGATTAAGTTGCCTCTCTCCATGAGCTACACTCAAACATGGTTGAGTTGCCTCTCTCCATGAGCTACACTCAAACATGGTTGAGTTGCCTCTCTCCATGAGCTACACTCAAACATGGTTGAGTTGCCTCTCTCCATGAGCTACACTCAAACATGGTTGAGTTGTCTCTCTCCATGAGCTACACTCAAACATGGTTGAGTTGCCTCTCTCCATGAGCTACACTCAAACATGGTTGAGTTGCCTCTCTCCATGAGCTACACTCAAACATGGTTGAGTTGTCTCTCTCCATGAGCTACACTCAAACATGGTTGAGTTGCCTCTCTCCATGAGCTACACTCAAACATGGTTGAGTTGCCTCTCTCCATGAGCTACACTCAAACATGGTTGAGTTGGTACTTTTTGATTCTACCTCATTGGTTTCATATGGAAGCAGTGTAACAAGACTTGCCATTGAGAATTGGGCTATTCCACTTGAAATCCTTACACCCCCTATGGAAGACATGATCTTAACCTTCTGGCACACAAGGGATCTGAATTTCAAATGGGTTACCTGAATGGGTGGCTCCATTTGAAATCTACACTCTATGTATGGGAGATTACGGTTGTGTCTTCCATAGGGGGTGTATGGATTTCAACTGAAATATCACAATGTGTATGGGTGGAGGAACACAGGATTGAATTTTCATTATTTCTATGCCAATTTCACCCATAGCTATTTTTACAATGTGGTAGTGTGCCCCTTCCTATCACCTGTGTGCCTGCCTGTCAATGCGTTGACTGAAGTTAGAACAAGTGTAAAAGGTTAGTCACAATTCACATAAGGAAAATAAAATCCATGCAGAGAGATGTATTTCAATGAAAGCAAAGCAATATTTTGTCTGTCAAGAATTATTATATTACTGAAGCGTCTTATCAATGATAAAGTAAGGCATGGTAATTTTAAACAAAATGTAGCATTAAAGAAAAAAAATGCTTACATATGTGGAATGAATTATTTTAATATACCAAAGCTAGCTGTGTTTTACAAGAATGAATCATGTGGCTGGTTCCGATGTATTGCAGGTGTAAAACTGATTCAATTTTTGTAGTATTCTCCAAGTTAGTCAGTGATAGCAGATATGTAAACATCAACAGAATATTCTAATATGCTCTGTGATTGTGGCTAATCGTTGTTTGATTTCTTTACAAAAAACTTGTGTTTTTTTTAAGTATCCATTTCCAAAGTATCCATTATGCCATAAATTTCAGCATTGCAAATCAATATTTGCCAAGTACAATGAAATCATATTTATTGGCAGGAAAATAAAATGTTTGTAGCAAGAAGCACAAGCTAATTATTGCACCCTGATGCTTAAATCAGTCCCTCTCAGGAGGTATTAAAATGATTAAATGATAGGCAAATTGGGGAATTGCCACATTATAAACAATGTATCTTTAGTCCTAATCCTATTAGCAGGTGAGCTTAGATGGTACTGCATGTAGACATTTGACAGAAGCAAGTCAAACATATGCATTGAAAAGGGGCACATCATTTGAAACAATTCTGTAGGGGATGGCTTGGTGCTATAGTCTGTATACTTTTCTCAAGTCCGTAATTTAGACATTGCTTTTTATTGTATCTATAAATGTAATAATGAGAAGTACATAAAAGTATACATTTCCCAAAAAGAAATGATGCATTGAATCCAATTAGCACAGCAGATTTCTGCCTATATTAACAGTATTTGAGGAAGTCTCACAATTTGATTTTACTTAACTGACTTGAGGAAGGTATATGGACTATAATAATGAGTATGGTACTCTGATTTGAAGTTGTATGTCAGTGGTAAAGCTAGATTTTGTATCTGGTAACAGGAGCATTATACATATTTTGATCAAACAAGTTATTAGTAATGTAGTGGATGCATCTCAAATAGAAACTGACAAGCAGCATTCAGACTACTGTGATCTAGAGATGTTAAGGTGAATTTGTTGTTGAATTGCTGCTGGCAAGCTACCAGTTGTTTTTAGCAGCTTTGAGTATTATTGTATATTGTGTAAAAGGCAAGAAAAAAGGTTTGTCTCGGGTCAACCACGGGCATTCATAAAATCATGCAGGTATACAATATATAAGTGGGATTTTTTTTCTATTTGCTTCTTTTTTTGTCGAACAAGTAACCAGCAGAAAAAAGTCAAAAGGTAATCAATAAAAAAAGCATTCAGGGTTGCATTTCTAACCAGCTGTGAGACCGCAGACAAACCTTTTTTTTTTTTTTTGGCGTGACAAGGCAGGAGATGGCCAAATGAAGATATATTGTAGAAAATGTTTAATGTATATATGTATGAATTTATTTATAATGGTCCAGTGCTGGCATTGTAAAGGTACGCACAAATTTGTTGTGACCAAGCAAAATGGATTATATAGGTCAAATTTGTTATAATGAAAATATGCAATTTGATTGTGGTTTTTTGATCTACTGACCTAGTGATTGTCATTTGGAACTGAAGGTTAATTTTATGATAGGTGATAGGATTATCAACTTCATCAATAATAATACAACTTCTGAAACTTCATTAACTCAGTAATATGAAAATATTTGTAGCTCAAGAGACTTTTTTACCGGATTTTGTTCAAATCTAATCGAACTTTTTTTTTCCACTTCTATGATTGTCATGATTTACGTCAGTGAATTGGCTCTGTCAGTGATCCATGCAAAGCATTTTTAGGAATGGCTGAAAAGCGAGTAAGTCAATTAAATTATTAGGTGTTTTTTCTCTGAGAGTTTTGTCAAAGGAAGAAAACAGCAGTGTTGATATGATGCTACGTTCATTGCATGTATCTACAAGTGTACCAGATTAACAAATTAAACAAAAGTATGGCCTTTACCTTTATCAGGTTGAGTTCAGTCTGGGGAGTTCTCAGTACAAATGACCATACAGGGATGTGCCACAAATATGGTCAAATTTTCACCCATTTGGTGTAATAGTGACCCCTTTTTCTAGGCCAAATTTGGTATATGGATGAGTCAATGGTTTTTTGTTTTGGAAAATAGCCCAATTTTGCCTCACTGTAGCCACAATTTTGGGGAAAATTGAAAAAACTGACCATTTATTAAATTGACCGAAAATGTTTATATGGATGGGTACAAATAGTAATGAATCCTTTTTCAGATTGTGAGCAGCACCTCCCTGCCCAAACCAAACTAAAGTGACCCTCTCCCGGGCCTACCCAAACCAAACTAAAGTGACCCTCCCCCGGCCCTGCCCAAACCAAACTAAAGTGGCCCTCTCCCGGGCCTGCCCAAACCAAACTAAAGTGACCCTCCCCCGGCCCTGCCCAAACCAAACTAAAGTGACACTCTCCCGGGCCTGCCCAAACCAAACTAAAGTGACCCTCTCCCGGGCCTGCCCAAACCAAACTAAAGTGACCCTCCCCCGGGTCCCGGTTCAGCAGGAAAACAAGACAGTAGAATATCTCACAAGTATGCAATGTTTCCCTTTCTTTTCAGACCAGCAATTTCTGCTTATATTTGTGATGCGATCAAGCAAAATCAGTCGAAACTCAGAAATATTGATTTTGAGATATAGCCAAACAAAGGAAGTATTTACTTTTGTTTCCTCTTGTTTTGGAAACTCTTACGTTGCTCATATCGTTGGTTGTTCAGTTTCATTTAATAGGGTTTTCTGCAAAATGTAGCTTTGTTAATGTTTTTTACTATCATATAAGAAACTGAATATTTAATATTTCTGAGTTGCGACTGATTTTGCTTGATCGCATCACATTTGATGAAATCTTACCAGTGTTTGTCATAGTTTGTGGCAACTTTTATGACCATTGCTTCAAATTGAAGAAATTGGCAATCTATACATCCATGAGCTCTGCATGTTTTATATCTAGAATATTTCCATATAGGTTTGTCAGGAACAATACTGATACATTTATGTGAGAGTCAATGCATATAGATGAGCTCAATGTCTTGTATTTATTTAAAGCATTTGTATTGTGTAAATAAACTTTCCTAAAAAAGATATTGTGAAGATTTGCGATTAGTCTTTATTAATGTGATGTTACCATAGTTATCCCTGTATGTAGGGTATATGATCATGAGTCTTGGCATAATTTAACTGCCCATTGAGTCCAATTAATGTTGACATATTTCCCACCGTTACCTAGGTAACGAAATATACATAGTGGAAAACTGTTCTGGCATAGCGAAAACTATTCTTTTACACCAACCTCCCTCCCCCATGTTACAAAGAAATTTATTACCCCCCCCCCACACACACACACCCACCCACCTGAAGTCCTGCACCGTCATCACTGATCAAAGGGGCCGGTGCGTTCACATTGCCCCCGGGCCCGTAATGGCTCTCGGCGGCACTGTTCGGAACTGCACCAAATATTTTGCAGTTCCGCATGCGGACATTCGAAATTATATGTTCACTACCGCATGGGGAACTGTACCAAAACATTTAGCAGTTCCGCATGCGGACATGCAACAAAATATGTTCACTAGAGCTCAACTGATCATACTTTTCCTACATTCGACCTTTCATGATTTTTGAGTTGACACAGTCATGAAAATAACTAGAGATACTTGACAGACCACTAGTAGCCCAGTTCTGAACCTTTACATTGATCATTCATAACAATAGGTATCTGATGGATCAGTGAAGATAAGAAGTGATTATAATATCGTTATGAACACGGCAGAGTGCCGAATACGCAAAATTGCTGTTCTGAGTAAACGGCGTTTGAAAATATTGGTACTATTCCATTGATCCTTATAAAAATTTAGAACATTCGTGAGCACTCATTTGAAATGTATATTATAGAAGTGAATGTACACGAATTATTTACAATACTTGCATGTTCTGAAACAATCGATATATCCCTCAAAACGCGTTTTAACAGCTATTCGGCTTTATGCTGTAGCCAAAATCATCATAATGTCTCTATCACTGCGCAGAGAGAGGTCGAATACGCATTCAACTACGTGTAAACCATAGCACGCATTCTTGATTTGGGACTTTTGTGTATAAATTACTGGTTGTCTTAAGGCTATGTAGACTTGCCAGACAGCCAGCCATAGGCCAAAAAGATGTTCAGAAATGTTTTTTCAGGCATAGTTTGTTACAAGCTGGCATCGATGTTATATCAAGTCCTTATATAGTAAAGTTTCACATCAGGGGCGTTGCCAAAAAGAAAATTCAATTTTTGGCCGTTTATGGGCCAAAAAACCCCATTTTTGGTCAAAAAAGGGTCTAAATTTTAAAAGTGGTCCAATCTTCTTGAAATGCATTTCAAATTACTCGTCTTGACGAGTAGAGTTGAAAAATGTTACGTCACAATGACCGAAAACGTGGAAAGGTCAATGCACTTTTGGTAATGGGTCAAATTCGTAAAATCTAGTATCAAGGTCCGATTTTGATAATTTTGGTGTCTAAGTATATGTTTTCTTGCATGAAGAAACCAATGGAATAACTTTTAAAGACCATTTGGACAATCTTAGCTATGAAAATACAATTATGTCAGATTAGATAGGTGTATTGTGCAACTTTATCGAACTTCAGAAGTGAATATGACAACAAAATTGAACATAATTGGCATATTTTACATCAAGCACATTAATTGTATGTAATATTATGTAATACTGAAGTATATTTTGGTAAATATAAAGAAAAAACAGTACAAAAACTTATCTTAGAGTAGATAATGGCAAATTGTTTAGAATCATATTTTATGAGAAAAAACAGTGGCATAATGATCTATACCAATTAGGTATCATCGGGTGAGGTTGCCTTCGTAATGAACATGAAATATAAGAAAAGTAATAAAATTGTAACAAGAACCATGATATTAACATATTAGTTAATCTTCTAAAAAATCTAAAAATTCATTTTGAGAAATAGATATTATATACTTGTGCACAAAACTGAGAGGGGGGTGAAGGGGGTAGCAGAACTTCCAGCCAAACTGATAAAAGTCCAAATCGGTATTTTGTCTCTCTATCCCATAAAAGAGTACGTACCCGTAGCTAGGTTATATAAAGTAAAAAATTCTTTTTCGGTTCATTAGTACAAAGCAGTAATATGGATGGGTGTGCTTGAAGAATCGGTCATATTGTTCTCCTTTTTGTGTCGTATACATGCAGATGTTTTAAATGTTAATTTCATAGAAATTAAAGAAAATGTAGTTGTCATCCTTGTTGGGTCTTGGTTCTGATGCTGCATCCTTGACTATTTTGTGAGAGGTATATGTGCACGTATTTCGCGCATGGTGCGTATAAACGCAATCAAACGTGCATGCTCGCTAGTGTCGGAAACGGAGATAACGCATATAGTAATTAACTATAGGCCTATAGTTAGCTCCAAAATGGAAGAGATCCATAGGATTAGAAATCCCCGCCATTTGAGTTTCTTATTAGAGACTTCGTGTAATAGGGAGATCGTCGGTTTCTGTGTCCACTTGTTGATTACGACAAGGTGGGTCACATATCCTGAGATATGGGACCAGAGTATAGCTGGATACTGCGACTCTTAGGCTCCATTCTGGAGTCTGAAAACTGTTACTCGGTGAAACATGAATTGTATGTGATTCACTAGGGGTTGTTATCTTGTAACATTTAACAGGGTCGAGTCCAGGCTATATATAGCAGCTTGCTAGACACATGTTTCTGGACCATGTAAACGGAATACGATAGTCCTTCATCAGTAGCTTGCTGGAGGCCCTAGTATTTCTTTGGAACCTCTTTGATGAGCTTGTCTATTCCTGGTTTAGGTCGGTGCTCGGGTGACTTTGTGTGTTTGGTATAGGTCTGTAGGCCTATCTGTTGCCTCTTCCCTGTGTATATTTGACAGATCTTTGTGGAATTATAGGTTAGCCATTTTGTTGGTGTTGAAGTCATGTTGTCACATAACAAGGTGTTGTGTAGGCCTATATGTCTTCGTGCATATTTTCTTAATGTTTGCGATTAAGAAGAGTTGTTGGATACCTCATCTCTTCAAGTTCTTCAGATGGAGAGATCTATTATGTGTGGGTGGATCATCTTCTTCTGGAGATGGAAGTTTGGCCTTTACTAGTGAGTCTTGCAAGTTTTCAGCTCTGCTGTAGGCTATTATTGGTGGTTTGGGGAATGTTATTTTCAGCTTCTGATTGTTGCTGATAATATTCCAATGTTTTGTATAGCCTGTTTTATGTGCTTTCCCATGAAATGCGGGGCATATTTGGTCTTGAAAACCAAAGGTATTTCTCGAGATTTTGGTTTTTCCTCGAGGAATAAATGGCGGTCCTCAAAGTTGATTGAGGAACCCGCCTTGAGAAGTTCAGCTTCGCTGTAGCCTCTGGTGGAAGGTTTCTCCATGAAGAAATCTTTCTTTTCCAAGAATGTTTCATAGTTATTATTTCTTGCATATATCGCATGACTTCAGCCCGTACGAAACCATCGAAGACTGGTGGCATTTGATGTCCAGGATACCTTTCTCTTTAAAGCGTTTGCCAGGTCTAGGAATTGGATGGTGTCCTCGGAAGCTTCATAACTTCAAAGTGGTGTGGAAGGTGTTCACCTGCTGGTGTCATTCATATACCTGTATAAGGTGTGGATGTGTGTAGTCAATTTGTAAGATCTTGTTTTCCAATTCATGGACTACAAGGTTACAGATGCTACCTGCTGATCTTTGGCCCATAGGTACCCCTGAGGTTTGTAGGAAATATTCGTTATTGAATTCAAAATAATTCCTGTATAACATTAACACCAGGCATAGGAGTTCTGCCATGTATTTCATATGTGGATTGATTGGGTCGTAATCAAAAGGGTCCAGATATGCAAGTGTCTCCAAAGTAACTCGAAAAGCTTGATCTTGTGGGACCGATGTGAACATCGAATCCACATCCAGGCTGGCTAAAATGATGCCTTGAGGTAGAGTCAAGTTTTCGATCTTCCTGCTGGTATCTCCTGTATCCTTCAGGTAAGTGGGTTGGGATCTCACCACTGGTGTAAGGTAGAAGTCTATGAGTTCTGAGGCCCTCTCCAGTGGAGAGGAGCAGTTGAAGACAACTGGTCTTCCTACAAAACGTACTCCTGGTGGAATATATGGGCCGTAATAAGTACTAAGTTGTCAGCAAAGAATGCCCTTTTAAGGCACCTAAAACTTTAATTTGGTACTTATGAAAAAAAATGTGTGAATGGGTGTATTAAACCTATTTTGAATGGTTCTGATACTTGGAAGGTCCAAGTTTATGTTGGGAAAAGGAAACAAATGATAGTAAAATATGATTCTTAGAAACTTGTCATCAACTCTAAAATGTCTTTATTTTCTGTTTGTGTACTTTTAGTTTCTTTATATCCACCAAAATATACTTCAATGTAAGGTAATGTTTATGTACATTACTGTGCTCATGTAAAATAAGCCAATTATGATCAATTTCAATGTCATATTCATTCCTGAGTTGAGTATAGTTACACAATACAGTCAGCTTTATCTGACATAATAGTATTTTCATAGCTAAGACTGTCCAAATGGTCTTTGAAAGTTGTTTTATTGGCTTCTTCATGCAAGAAAACATATAATTAGACATCAAAATTGTCAAAATCAGTCCTTTATAACAGATTTTATGAATTTGACACTTTACCAAAAGTGCGTTGACCTTTCCACGTTTCCAGTCATTGTGACGTAATACAAGGTCGGAGATAGGTATAACTATACATTTTTCAACTCTACTCGTCAAGACGAGTAATTTGATATGCATTTCAAGAAGATTGGACCACTTTTAACATTTTGACCCTTTTTGACCAAAAATGGGGTTTTTTGGCCCATAAACGGCCAAAAATTGAATTTTATTTTTGGCAACGCCCCTGATGTGAAACTTTACTATATAAGGACTTGATATAACATCGATGCCAGCTTGTAACAAACTATGCCTGAAAAAAAAATTTCTGAACATCTTTTTGGCCTATGGCTGGCTGTCTGTGCTATAAAAGTTATAAATAATCATCAATGTAATATTTAGCAAAAACTTGAAGATTTTAAAGCAGAAATAACAATATTGGCCTATATTTTGCTATATTTTCCAATTTCACGGGAGCGCACTCACATTATTAAACCACAGCAATATCATGTGGGGAATGTTTGTACTTATTTTGGTACCACTGGATAGAAGATACCTACAGCTATACGTTGGTATCAAATATATCAGTACAGGACATGTAATATAGAAAATTCAGGGTTTCCCACTATACAATACTATAGATCAACCTGATTTGTACAGCTAAGTATACGATTCGTCTCTCTGCCGAATTCATTTATCGCACTTAGGCGCGATTCGTCCAAATCAAAATTTCAATTACTACGTCGGGTGAGTAAGATTTACCATTAATTTTTGGTGGAAATAAAAGACAACCTGAAACATAATCATAAGCATACAAAAACTCAATTTACTCAAAATTCTCGATTCGTCACTCTGCCGAATTCATAACGATATATCCGTAACCTTGATATTATAGTAGGCCTATATCTCGAGGAAAAAGTGCAATGGACATGTTAGTATGTTTCAAATATCCCGCGCATGAAAATTGAGTATTTAACCCAAAATGGAAAATGGAACAATTTATTGGAAATCTGTTTAACAGATTTTTGACATCTTTTCTGCACTGTATTATACCTAAATTAAGAAATTTTTATAAATATTCAAAATATAGGTCATCCAAAAAATTGTGATTTTTACACATTTTGGGGCAAAAAAGGAAAAATAAGCAAAAATATCAAAATCTGTTTAACAGCTTCATTCATCAAGTCATAACAAACGGCCTACATGCTTCATCATCATCAGTCGGCTGCGGAGCAGGCGACTACAAGCTTTCTCCAACTAATGCGATCTTGGGCAAGCGAAACAATTTTGTTTGGCTGCAGCAACCCTTCAGTATCTCCCAGGAGGTGCTGGACATACTGTAAGTACAGTGTGCGCGGCCGTCCCGGTTTCCTCTTCCCATGTGGTGGAATATAAAGCGCATATTCTTTCACAGGCTCGCCATCTTCAAGACGCAGTATATGGCCGAGAAATTTGAGTTGATGAATCTTGACTCTGGCAACCAGTGGAGTGGTGTTGGTCAGGTTGTAAATGGTTTCGTTTGGAATCCGATCCACACGCTTGATGTTTAACATGACTCTGTAGCAAGATGTTGCAAATGCATTGATCTTGTTTTCCATGTCCTTGGTAATTACTTAATTTCTAATAAAATATTGAAATTGTGAAAAATATAGGTATTTATTGATGTTCATGTTTTTTCTTGCAAATATGCTAATGATATGCAAATTATGAAATTGCAAAATAAAGTTTCTACGTAGCATACATCTTTCAAGTGTGATGTTCAAAATGACAGACATCAAAAAGAGATTCGATGAAATGTAAAGGTGTAACAATTTTGGCATGGACTGTCTGGTCAGGAAAAGTAGGCCTACGGTAAGTTGAGCTGTACCGCATTTGGAACGCATGCCTGTATATTGATATGACCGATCGTAGGCCTATATGGTATTAATTATATGTACAAATTGGATGACAAAAATTTAGTAGGCCTACATTCATGGTGAAAAGTACGTCAGGCCCTTAGGTGTTTTTACTTTTTTTTAGTAATTCGTTTTAGACAATCAATGATCGTCGCGTGTAATTAATGTCGTATATTCGCATGTAGATAGGAATATTAATTCAATATTATGCCTAGGCCTACCATCGTTTTACTTTCCGTTTCATTATTTGTATTTAAAAGAGAGTCTTGGAAAAAGTCTTGTCCGAAAGGTCGGCATAGTATAGCAACCTGAGCTAATAGTTATTGTATGAAATTAATTTTATTAAAATCAATTTCACACGCCTCTTTAATGATAACTATTATATATTCAACTTGACATTGTGCCACTTTCTATTAAAGTTCCAACGGAGAATTTCTCAAGTGGATCGATTATCAATTAAAGGAGGATAATAATTTAATTTAGCATGATGAAATGTATAGGGGAGACCGGGGCAAGTCCGCCCTCGGGGCAAGTCCGCCCACCCCATGTTTCTGATCTCGTGACTGCTGGAAAAGTACAATGATGATGTAATAAGCTGGCACACGTCATAGCTAAGTACCCAAGAAAACAAGACAGTTCGACACATTTCGCCACAGTAATTATCGTCAAAAAGCGTTTTTGAGTCAAGGAAGTTTATATTTTTAAAATTAGTAATATTGTAATAATCCCAATACCTTGCAGAGACGGTTTTCGTTCTTATATTCATTTGGAAGGTGAACGTTTAGCCCAACATATTATGCAATTAAAAGATCGACATATTGTATTTAGTAGGCATAACACGAGGTAAAGAAAAAAGTACCGTTGGGGCAAGTCCGCCCTGTATGTGAAGGGGCAAGTCCGCCCTGTGTTTTCCCCAGGCGGACTCCCGGGCAGATCGGCGTATTATGCAAAATATTGATAATAATACCTTTAAGAAAGGTAAAACCACATGCAAGCATATCTTTTAAAGTTAAGTGGTATCAGTATTACTCATACCACCGTTTATGCCCTAAAGCCATTAATGTCGAAGTTGTAAATAAAGGTTTTGCTCATTTTGATCCCCTACATTTATTAGCTTACATTATACCCCTCCATTAAATTTAGTAGACTCTTTGGAAGAGAGTGAGTGCCTAATATACCCGTTACTAAACGTTTGCATTAAATTTATAATTGTTTTGCAATATTATAACCTTTCGTTTTTATCAGGGCGAACTTACCCCCACCATAGGGGCGGACTTGCCCCAGCACGGGGCAAGTCCGCCCTGCCATCGTGATTTTTATTTTCCCTTCTCCTGCCGTTACTGAAAGCTCAATGTCCTTATAAATGTGGTAGTATTTAGCTATAGTATACAGCTTAAAAATGTAAAAACTATAGCCTTCTAACATGAAAATTGCCCTCTCTAGGCGAGATTGAAGAAAATAGGGCGGACACGCCCCGGTCTCCCCTATATATTTACTGCATGTCAAAACATGTAGCCATCTCACGTAAACTAAGAAACAAATTAAATAGATGACTAGCTATAGCTATAAGTAGATCTAAGTAGGCCCAAATAATTACCTTTCTAACTTATATTATTACCAAGTTCGACACAAAAAGTATATCCCCACGTAAACCAAGCGGAAAAACACCAAAAATATTGAACATCCCCATGCGGATAAACACCAAAAATATTGTACATCCCCTAACGGAAATGCACCAAAAATATTGCACATCCCCATACGGATAAACACCAAAAATATTGCACATCCCCATGCGGATAAACACCAAAAATATTGTACATCCCCTAACGGAAATGCACCAAAAATATTGCACATCCCCATACGGATAAACACCAAAAATATTGCACATCCCCATGCGGATAAACACCAAAAATATTGCGCATCCCCTAACGGAAATGCACCAAAAATATTGCAGTTCCCCATGCGGAAAAACACCAAAAATATTGCACATCCCCATGCGGATAAACACCAAAAATATTGTACATCCCCTAACGGAATAGCAACCTATGCCTCTGAAGCTTGGACAATCAAAAAACGTGATGAGCAGCGACTTCTGGTATTTGAAATGGCTTGTCTCAGAAAAATCCTGGGTGTTACTAGAAGGGACAGGATTAGGAACACCTCAATCAGAGACACCCTTGATTACCAGTGCACTGTAATGAACAAGATCCGTGCAAAACAGCTGTCCTACTATGGCCATGTGAAAAGAATGCCTCCATCCAGATATCCAAAAATCGTATTAGAAGGAAGAATCCCAGGGAAACGACCTAAAGGAAGACCCCAATGCGCTGGATGGACAACATCAAAGCAAACTGCAGTGCAGTGGGAATCCAATCCGTAGTAGAAGCCGGTCGGATGGCAAACAACAGAGCTGAGTGGCGAAGCATAGTGGCTAGGCAGCTATCTCCAGGACCTACCTGTGTCATGGGAGGAAAGTTTTACTCAAAGTAAGTCAAGTAACGGAAATGCACCAAAAATATTGCAGTTCCCCATGCGAAAAAACACCAAAAATATTGCACATGCCCATGTGGATAAACACCAAAAATATTGTACTTCCCCTAACGGAAAAACACCAAAAATATTGCACATCCCCATGCGGATAAACACCAAAAATATTGTACATTCTCTAACGGAAATGCACCAAAAAATATTACAGTTCCCCATGCGGAAAAACACCAACAAGAATTTGTCTTTAAAAAAGACAAGTTCACGGATCAGGTGTATAGTAGGGCCTACATGTACTTTGAGCTACTTTGATCTAACATTTAATATTCATATCTAACCTACTCTGCACGTATTTGACAATAAAATAAGTGATATGAGGCTTAATAAGGGGCCGTCCATAATTTTCGCCATTTTCTCTTACGTACAAAGCGTACGTAAGAGGGAGGGAGGGGGTAAAAATCATGGGCATGTGTACGTAAGAAAAATGGCGATTTGTTTGAGCAATAAACAAAAATGAAAGTGAAAAATTATGCTATTTTTCAATATTTTATTCACAACTTATAACCAATTGACCTAAAATATTGTTCAATTTGTTGTGACGATAATTCAGTCAATAATTGATTATTGATCATAGAGCAGAAAGCCATGAATAACCATTCATCAAGTGAACGTTTTTATATCCAATTCTGTGCATCAATTGCACTGAGTGAACCACTGTTTTGTTTCTCCGTTAATAAATTCGTCACTCCTTGCTAGCCTTGCGACTGATGCAGGTCTACTCTACTTTGGTTCACGATGGATAGTTAGACTGGTAACATGATGACGATTCTAATGTCATCATGTCTTGCACGTGATTCATATTAAATTATACTACTTATGTGATGTAACTCTGGTAAGATTTTATATTAATTCATACACCTTGTATTTTGATCAGTTTAACGTAAATTCATAATAAATTCTATGATACGTAATTTCTGTTTCATCTTGTTCATTTAGAGATTGTCATTCCCGTTTCCGTCCATTCCCTCATCCCTTGGGACTCCAAATCTGGTACCTCGCTCTTCCTTCCCATGACTAATTCCCCAAAATAAAATTCATAACACATGGTGGAAGAATCCTTTCGGTCAATCATTTTTATGTTATTTGGAGTCCCGTTTGCATTTTGTTCATTTCTCGCATACATTCACTTACACATTATACACACAAGGGTATTTTGAGTTACATGACAGCATTTTTCGTCACAAGAATGGACAGCTTGGCTGGCAGGGAGGCCGTGTATTGCACGTAAAACATGTAAGTCTGTTGTTTTGTCTTATTTATCGTTTATGGCAAACTAGAATTTATATTTATTTTATTATGTATTGGCGAGCTAGCAAAAATATTGTTGTATATGCATTGTGATCAAGCAGACATTTAGGCCTTTTCAATTTCAGAAGCGTATATAGTGTTTGGGGGCAATGCCCTATAAGTTCTTTGTTTGGTGAAGTATACAGATTCGTTCTTTGTCAGTTTCTGTCAGCTTGATCTCATTATGCATAATCTCAGCCACTTCATGTGAAATTATTGATGATGTTCTGTTTGGACTCAATCCTATTGATTGACACACCTTGATTTACCTTTGTTATATTGTTATCATTGATTTGAGATACATGCAGTAATTCTTTAAATTGAATAGGGCGCGTGGTACTTCTGATTTTCTGAGCGCTTGACTGATTGTCTGTTGAATGAAACATTGGTTCATCGTCCTATTAACTTAGAATATTTTTGCAGTCATTTATTTTTGTAATCCTTCACTGTTTGGACTTTGACAATTTTTCGTAGTGAAATATTTGTTTCATTCTTTACCGTCTGGACTTAGAAAATTTTTGATTTTAATTTTCAAATCGTTACGCGGCTGGACTTAGTTTATTTTCATTGATCATATCTAAACTGTCAGCTCTATTCAATGTTCAAACGGGAAATTTTCTGCGTATGCTGTGAGTAATATATTATAAACCACGTTATATTGTAGGTGATCCGATGATCACCGTGTATTATTTTATGTTATATGATACGATGATCGTGTATATTTTTTTTATTATGAATGATGATGATGCAGTGATACCGGTAGTATTGTAGAGTATTCAAACATGTCTTTCAAATATGACATGCGTGGTTTTGGTCTCAAATATTCAGGGGGTCCTAAGGATGATCTTGATACTTTTATTCGCAAATTCAATAATTATGCGCAGTTGAGAGATTATACCGATGCAAAATCCCTCTTGGCTTTAAATGCAGTCATTGATGGTCACGCTAGTGTTTATTTGGAAAGAATTGAGGAGTCTGACAAAAACACTGTTGATAAAATACACAAGTTACTCAAAGATCACTTTGAAGGTCAATCATGGTTATGGGGCATTGAGTCGCAATTGTTAACCCGTCGTCAACAGGTGTCCGAATCTATTGATGACTATGCCTCTGATATTATGTTGTGGGGTAGGCAGGCAAAGAAGACAGACGCTGAGCTTTTGTCAATTTTCATTCGAAATTTATTGCCAAAAGTGCGGGCTTTTGTATTCTCGAAACAGCCCGAATCATTCACGGCTGCCCTTGAAGCAGCGAGACTTGCCATTTCAGTAGAGCTTTCAGCAAATGAGCCTGCAAATGAGTCTCTTATTTCACATCATGACAAAGCTAAACAGTTGCCTGTCTCCTCTGTTGATCCTACAACTTCGGCCTTAGACAAAATTACTGGTTTGGTGGCAAATATCTCTTCAAGATTGGAAAATGTAGAGAAAAATGTAAATACCACTCCAAGTCCCAGTAGAAATTCTAGGCCTACTAGGTCAATTGTATGTTTCCGTTGTGGCTATACAGGTCACAAATGGAGGAATTGTTATGCACGAAAAGGCATAGACGGTAAACAGTTAAACTAACATCCCCATTTGCCAAGTTTGAAGGGAAATATGTTGGGAAACATGCAAGTGGGGAAGATAGAAATTCTTCTCAACATGAACGTAAATCAAGAGTAAAACAAAGATGTGATAATGCGCGCTCAGTCCGCCCACCTTCACAAAGTCCAGAACGATCGCGTAGACAATCAAAATCTTCCAGGCATGACCGCAAGATCGATATTAAATTATCTGAGTGGAATACCATCTCAGCGTCTATTCAAAACAGATCAGTTCAATGTCTGGTAGATACTGGTGCGTCAATAAATTTAATTGATTATGATTGGCTAATTGCAAATTTGCCTATGGGTTCTTACAAAATGGAACAATCGCGTATAAGTCTAGCTCGAGCAGCAAACGGTAGTGATATGCATATTGCTGGTTTTGTAACCCTTCCATTGTCAATAGATGGTAGTATTTTTGTCACACCTTTGAATGTTGCTCATAACCTTTCTGAGACTGTTATTTTGGGATCCATGTTTTTAAGGAAACACGGCGCTGTGATTAATTGTGCGACAGACACGCTTACTCTAAACAAAAAGAGCCAAATTCGTGTTCTTGAAAAACAAGAAATCCCTCCGCACACTCAATCAATTGTTCGCACCAAACTTTCCAATAAATTGCCAGTGTTATCGACAATTGTGCGCATTTACTAGTTATGAATGCTACTGATGATCCAATTACTTTGTATCCCCGCACCAAGTTGGGTACATTTTCTCGTGTTCTTCCAAAACTTGTAACTCCATTTTCATCAGTAACATGTGAAAAGGTCAATAGTGTAAATATGTCTTCTAAAGAAAGTAGTAAAATTGATCAAATGAAAAATAATATGGAGTCTAAAGATACTAAACTCGATACTATTAATCCACAAGTGCAAGAAGTTATGTCTAAAGTGAAACTAAATGAAAATCATTTGTCAAAAAATGAAATGTCTGAAATTACAGGGTTGATATCAGATTATGTTGATATTTTCCAAGTAGATGGTGGGCCACTTGGCAATTATTCAGGAATTAAACATGAAATTCATACCGATAGTCCCCCAGTTCGTTCCCGGCCGTATAGACATGCACCTCATGTTCAAGCAGAAGTTCGAAGGCAAGTTGATGTAATGTTAGACCAGGGAGTTATTCGTGAATCAACTAGCCCTTGGAGTTTTCCCGTGTGCATGATACCTAAACCAGGGACAAATACTTGGCGTTTTTGTATCGATTTTAGGAAATTGAATAGTTTAGAGCCGCGTCAGAATTGGCCGATTGCTCATATACATGACGCTCTAGACAGTTTGGGGTCTAACGAACCAAAATACTTTACAACTTTGGACTTAGCCTCTGGCTACTGGCAAATAGGCCTTGAGGAGCAATCTAAGCCTAAAACCGCATTTATAACCCAAGACGGTCTGTATGAATTCAATGTTATGCCATTTGGCCTCCATAATGCGCCGGCAACCTTCCAGCGAGCGATGCAAGAAGTATTGCGTGGGTTAAATTGGAAATTTGTATTCTGTTACTTAGACGATGTGATTATCTTTAGTAGAAGTTTTGAAGAACATTTGGATCATTTAAAACAAGTATTTGATAGACTAAGAGAAGCAGGATTAAAGTTACAACCCAAGAAATGCACTTTTGGACAAACTGAAGTCAAGTATTTAGGGCACATCGCACTACTCCAACCAAAGTTTCTGAAGTTCGTTCTTTTTTAGGTTTTGTGGGGTATTATCGCAGATATATCAAAGATTTCTGTAAAATTGCTGACCCACTCACAAATTTAACCAGAAAGAATATTCCTTTTCGTTGGGATGCAAAATGCATTGAAGCATTAGAAACTTTGAAGCAGAAACTGCTGGAGCCTCCAATTCTGGCCTATCCAAGATTTGATGGTACTGAATTCATTCTTCAAACTGATGCCTGTTATACAGGGCTAGGTTATATATTGGCCCAGAAACAAGACGACAAAGAAAGAGTTATTTCATACGGTGGTCGAGCATTACATGATTCAGAGCGCAATTATACCACCACTGAGTTAGAGGCTTTAGCAGTAGTCGAAGGCGTGAAGAAATATGCGCCATATCTTCAGCATACTGTCAATTTCGTCGTGGTCACGGACCATTGTGCCCTAAAATGGCTATTTTCGAATAAACCATCCGGGGGACGCCTAGCTCGATGGGCCCTTAAACTTCAGTCTTACAATTTTGAAGTTGTGCATATTCGCGGACGTAACAATACCAATGCAGACGCTCTTAGTAGACTTAATTATGCAAATTTAGACAATTGTGCTTGCTGTTCTCATAGTCATTCCCCTGAATCCTTACAGACAGAGTGGGAAAAGTCTGATTTTGATGATATGGCAGATGACGTTTTGCAAGTACCGCAAAACCCTCAAGTTCATCCTCAAGTTGATGCCATAAGAAATTTGCACTACAAGCACGGTAAACGGATGAAGATTGACGATGAAACAGCAGCACAAAAGGCCCCCTCCATTCCCAGTGATATAGATTTGGGGAAATTCAAAGAGGCATTGTTGACGGATGGGTTTGCTAGTTCAATGTTGGCTTATTTAGATCATGATGAGTTGCCTAAAGATGCATCAAAGGCTAGAGATATTGTTCTACAGTCAGAACAATATTTTGCTCTGGGTGGTTTGTTATATCAGATATGGCACACCCCTCCAAGACGACATTTACCAGAAAGAAATGTCGTACGTCTTTATGTTCCTATCATATTTATTGATACAATTTTGAATAATTGTCACGATCATGTACTAGCCGCTCATTTTGGTTTCCAACGAACTTATGATCGAATCCGTCAGCGATATTTCTGGAAGGGCATGTACCGAGATATAGACAATTGGGTTAGGTCATGTATTTCTTGTTCACAAAGGAAAACTCATAGACACAAAGTTTTGGCACCCTTGGTCACAATGAAAGTCCCGGGAGCATTTGAACGGGTTAGTGTAGATGTGCTAGGACCATTGCCAATTACTGTATCGGGAAACCGTTATGTTTTATGTTTCACAGACCCTTGCACAAGATGGCCTATCTTAGTTCCATTAAAAGAAACCGATGCATCTACAGTGGCTAGAGTTTTCTTTGACTATGTAATTTGTGAACATGGCTGCCCAAATTCCTTACTAAGTGACAGAGGGACAAACTTTCTTAGCAAAGTGGTACTTGAAGTATGTCGCATTATGCGTACCCAGAAACTAAATACTAGTTCATATCACCCACAATGCAATGCAATTCAAGAAAGGTACAATGCAGTGATATTAGATACTATTTCACATTATGTAAATCAATTTCATAATGACTGGGATAGATACTTATCAGCGATACAATTTGCATATCGTACCACTCCTGCAACAAATTCTGTTGGTTTTAGTCCCTTCTTCCTATTGTATGGCAGGGAAGCAAGACTTCCCATTGACGTTACTTTACTAAAAGAATGTCAATATCCTGACAAGACATTAAGAGATCATATACATGTTCTTATTAGCCAATTAGAGGTATTCAGAGCAGTTTCCAAATCTCATGCCGAAGAGCATCAAGCAAATATGAAAGATCGGTATGATGAACGTTCACATGAAGTTGAATATCAGATAGGGGATACTGTTTGGATATATATCCCAGCTTTGCAAAAGGTCTCTCCGCAAATTGATGAAGTTTTGGTCTGGTCCTTACTTGTTGGTTGAGAAAACGGGTCCCGTTAATTTTCGAGTCAGAAACTTGGAAAACAACAAGTTAATCAGTACGCCGATTCACGTGAATCGAATGAAATATGCGTACGATAGGTATGTTAGGCCAAGCAACCAAGATCTTCCCTTAGACCAAAATCAAAGAGATGAAGTACCAGGTCTAATACCGGATGACTGTCCTGATGATTCATTTGAACCTCTCTTAGCAACTCAGGAAGCACACAAGACAGTTATCCCCATTATTCCAGGTCTTCCCGCGGTTCAGGAACCTGCTCTGGAATACGAAGTTGAACAAATTGTGAGAGGACGTTACCGAAACAAACGTCTTGAATATCTGATCAAATGGAAACATTTTCCTCACTCCAGAAATACTTGGGAACCTGAGTGTAATTTAAATGCTGCTGCATTAAACTTTCTCAAGGAAAATCCTGTCAAAATTACAGGTAAAATGTAAACTGGAGTCAGAGACAAATAATTAAGAGTCATTTTTGTTACTTGATATTAAAAGTGAATAAGTGTAAAAGAAAGTAGTGTTGGTTAAAATTTGAAGTGTAAAATGTAAATTGACTTTACATAAAAATTTATGTTTATCATGTTTGTTGACATTATTATTGACATTGAGAAATATAGTCATAAAATGTATAAAACTGTATCATGTTTAAACAAAATATGAGAATGTATATCTTTAAATAGCCAACATGAATGAAATCTCGTAACTTATAAAAAAATGACATAGATTGCCGATTGTGACAAAATATTGTATATTTGATTAGTTTATCACATGTTTTAACATGTTTAATGTGATGATGAATTGTGGTCTATGGTGACAAAATAATGACTATTGTCTTGCATGACAATATTAAATTTGTTTTTCAAAGACACAAAATAATTGTGAATAATGTAATGATGCCAGGAGTTCATTTGTGTTTGTGCAATGTCAAATCCATCCTAGGTAGGATTGTGATCTCGATATTGTAACTAGCGAACAATTGGTCGAGTTAACTTGAGTCGACGCAAGTTGTCTTTTATACCAAATGTTTGTTGGTTTACACTATCAGATTCACCATTGCATGATCCGAATAACTTTTGTGACTGAAAAGTTAACTCAAATGATTTTGAGTTGTTGAAGGTGTTACATAGGCCTATGTGTTAAATGAAATGGTTATCATTTCTATTGAATGTATATAGAGGGCCTATGCCTTAATTTTTTTTGAAATGAAATTGTATGAGTATTTTGATGAAATGTATTTGAAATGTGTGTAAAATGATAGAATCGTCAAATTATATAAATAGACGAAAATATGTGTACAATTAACAATGTGTTAATTTTGATATACTGAGTCATTATCTGTTAAAAGTAGCATGTGATACAAAATTGTTGAACAATGTGAAAAGTCGGATATGAAGTTATTTGGTGTTTAATATTCTGTGTGAATGAATAGGTGTTATTATATGGTATAGATGTGGTTAAATAATCTGTGTGATACGTGTTAAATTTCCATAATGTATTATTACACGTAGGCGCACTTGAATATACCTAAGGGGTTAAGCGTATGTTGTGTACTTTGTGTTATTTTTGCTAGTTTGCCATAAACATAATTGTCCTAAGTGTTTGTGTTGTCACTCAAGTCTCTATGTTTCATGTACATTGTTAAAATTAAAAATACAATGGAAAGAAAAATTATCTTGATTGTACAATGATTGAAAACAATGTATCTGAGAGAAATGTGTTTAAAAGATAATTTGGTATGAAATTGGGAATGTACAATATTAATAGGCAAGCAAATTGTACACGTTCATCTGCATGTAATCAGTTGTAAAAAAAATGTATGTGCTAACCATTTTTTTTTTTCGCGATAGCTTGGAAAAAATCGCAATTAGGCCATTTTAACACCGACATTTGGTGCGTGCACTGCTGAGTTTCAAGCTTGGACATCGCGCGGTCCCTGATGAAACTTTAACGCTTTTCTAAAATTATTCGGTTGGACGCAAAAATACGAAGTTATTGAGTCTACATAAAACTTCAAGTTCAACTTTTAAAAAAAACCCATTGTCTTCAAGTTCTTCGTGGCTTCAGATGTATTTTATTGTATTTATATGTGTCGTATGTATTTGGTTAAAAGAATGACTTGTATGACTTCCATCTTGATATTATGTGTCAATGATGCATGGTCTATAAATAAGTCGGATTCAGTTTTGTTAAAAAAATGGCATTTTATTAGCAATTATTGTATGTTCTTAAATTGCCAGGAGTCAATTATTTAAGGGGGAGCGTATGTTGTGACGATAATTCAGTCAATAATTGATTATTGATCATAGAGCAGAAAGCCATGAATAACCATTCATCAAGTGAACGTTTTTATATCCAATTCTGTGCATCAATTGCACTGAGTGAACCACTGTTTTGTTTCTCCGTTAATAAATTCGTCACTCCTTGCTAGCCTTGCGACTGATGCAGGTCTACTCTACTTTGGTTCACGATGGATAGTTAGACTGGTAACATGATGACGATTCTAATGTCATCATGTCTTGCACGTGATTCATATTAAATTATACTACTTATGTGATGTAACTCTGGTAAGATTTTATATTAATTCATACACCTTGTATTTTGATCAGTTTAACGTAAATTCATAATAAATTCTATGATACGTAATTTCTGTTTCATCTTGTTCATTTAGAGATTGTCATTCCCGTTTCCGTCCATTCCCTCATCCCTTGGGACTCCAAATCTGGTACCTCGCTCTTCCTTCCCATGACTAATTCCCCAATTTAAAAGTCATAACAAATTTCTATAACATGCCATGCAAACAATGATTTTCTCTTTACTTTTTTGTCTAATATGCACAGTGGTCCTATTTTACATTGTACATTCATACAAAAATACATTTAAAAGGTATTTTCTATATGCGCTAGGATTTGGCAGAAGTGTGGATTGTAAGTGTGGATTGTCAGTGTGGATTGTCAGTGTTGCGACAAAAGACTACGAAACCCATTGCAATAACATACGTGGTGCACGCATGTTGTAATAGTACCAAAATTCATGCCCAATTGAAGGGTCCGCCTGGTTCCCCTATATATGACGTGATCCGGGGGGTTCTTAGTGGAAAAAGAGAGTAGTGGGATGTTCAGCAGATGTTGGGGTGCATTAGTCATTTAGTTTAGATTCGGGCTGCATTTTAAACTATATTTTAATTTATTGGTGGCTCTCGTTTACATGAAAATATGGTTTAAAAGGGAAGTTTTTCAGTATTTCTCAACTTATCTGTAGAAACATTAATCCAGAACCAACTATCCTTCTGGAACATTAGCCCTAACCCTAAACCTAATCGAACCTTTAACCAAAACCCTAACCGCAACCCCAACCCCGACCCAACATCTCAATTTTGCTATAGTACGTAGGAGGCATACTCACGGAAATCCTTCGCCATTTTATTTGTACGTAACTCGAGGGAGGGAGGGGGGTAAAAAGTTACGTACGCTTTGTACGTAAGTGAAAATGGCGAAAATTATGGACGGCCCCTAATGATACCTGCGTTTTGACTCAATAGTTTTTTAAAACCTCATTTTGCATTTAGTTTTTTATGCCACCTCGGGAGCCACCTACAGGATCTCATTTTGCATATAGGTTTTTATTGCGTTGCAAAGTAGCAAAACCCTCTTACAACCTATCGACAGGTCTAAAATCTATGAGGTGTCACCGGGTTTGCAAGAGATAATAATACCATGAAATCTAAACACCATGAAATTCACCACATCACGACCAAGTTCACATTGGGCGCCCCATTCATATTTTAAAGGAATTTTTATTAACTCTTGCTAGCTTTTGTAGCTTTTTGTCAGGGTCAGTGATATTTGTCTTTGTCAATATTATACAGGTTTATACACATGGCCGGGTTATTACAAGAGTCAATAAACATTCAATTAACTATAGATAATGGACTTAGTTATATGCAATGTAGTTATATTGAACTTCATCTGAAGTAAATCACCTGCTACACAGTTTTCTATACAGAATATGTTTACTTTGTAGTGAGGCCTGACCTAACTCCTGCTAGTTTTGATTAACCGATCAGTTATGTGTATTGTCAGCATGTGATGGCCATAAGCCAATTGGAAACATGTTTCTAAAAAAGGCTAAAAAATTCATACGCTGGACAGACTCTTGGAAAAGTGTTAAATAGTAAGTTGTCAGTGGGGCAAGATTAGATAAAGGCATACAAACTATGAGATATTAGGAATTATTTCCTAGCCTCTTAACCACAGGATGGTGTGCTATGTAGCTATTCAAGACACAGGATATGTAAGGGATAAACTGTGCATATGAGATATGGGTGCAAGTGGCATCATTTCACTGCCGTGAAAAAATATTGCACATCCCCTAACGGAAATGCACCAAAAATATTGCAGTTCCCCATGCGGAAATACACCAAAAATATTGCACATCTCCATGCGGGAATGCACCAAAAATGTTGCACTACCGCATGCGGTACTGCATATCCCGACCTGCATCACCGCATGCGGTGCAGTACCGCATGCGGAAGTGTGCAGGCGGTGATGGAAGCGATATCGCCAATTTTGAGGTCGCCATTGGATTAACACATAATCATGAAATCTTCACAAACAATTCTAAATTTGTTATGTGGTGTCAAATCATAATTATCTTACTCTAAAACCGTCGGGGTTCTACAAAGTACCCCACTGCAAGTATGTTAATTTTCCATTTGTAATTTATTGCTAACCGTGTATTTTGAATGGGGCTGTCAGCCCTGTATCTTCGCCAGCCTCGTACGTCACGTGTTGCGCTTCCTATGCCGCTACTGCACGCGGTACGGGACGCGGTACTGCACATATACCAGTCGCTTTTAATACCTGTCCAGAGGGCATACTAACTTATTTTCGAAATCGGACTAGTGTAACATGCGGTTGGCGTCTCACGTAAATTTTCTTTCTTTCACTCGCTTCTCACCACTGTGGCCGGGGTTCAATTCCCCGCCGTGCCACATGTGAGTTTGGTTGCCGATCCATGCTCGTCCTTGCAGGTTTTTCTCCGGGTGCTCTGGTTTTCCTCCTGCAGTTAAAATTGGACCTCTTCCCATATCCCTGTCCCGTCATATCCGGATGACATCCTTTGAATTTTTAGTAGCCTCTGAGCACTATTGGACTTAGCCTGGCTTCGGCCGAATGTTATAAATACGTAAAAAAGGTCGAATTTTGAACCTTTTACAGGTAATCTTCGACGACGTTTAGGGATGGTTCTGGAGATGGTTGGATCAGTGGCGTAGCTGGGATTTTTCCAGGTGGGAAAGCCTGTATGGGGCGGGGGCCCAAATCCACCAAACAAAAATTTTGCCGCCCTTTCCTCAAAAAAAGTTTTTTTCCGGTGGTTTGAAAAAGTGAAGAGCAAAAAAAAAAAAAAAAAAAAAGAAGGAATAGGCCCTACATGGGATAAAGACTTCATTTTGATATAATATAGTTCCATTTTTTAACAAAATTTTGAAATTGTTCAAATTCTATCCGCACCTTATATCGTTGGCCTATGGATTCTCTCTTCCTCTTTCTTTTCCCCTTTTTTCCATCTTGCTCACTCCTTTATTATTTTGCCCTGCGCTAGGGGGAGGGCGGGGGCCCAAATGGGGCGGGCCCAAATAGGCATTGCCAGGGGAAATTGCCCCCCCTGCCCTCCCCCCCCCCCGGCAGCTACGCCACTGGGTTGGATTACTCAAGTAGACAAGTAACAAAGAAAATGAATATGTACTGTTTTAGTTTATTCTCTTTATTATATTTAAGTGAGAAAATTGTCATACACATTACACCATTTAGGGGTACCTTTTAGTGTTTTACGTCAATTAGGGGGTAAATTTTCTAATATCTTACGCCAATAAGGGGTGAAATTTGCAACCCCTGAATACGCCATTTAGGGTCGAATTTTGAGCTGCTGTGACAAACCGTACCCAATGCTTGTCAACGGCGACGTCAAAATGGCGAGAGTATTGTCTCAAGTTTATTACAACACCATTGTTTAGTTAAATTACTAACAGTGGACAATTATGTCTCATGCCAGCAATCCTACTCGATGGCAAGTCGACACCCCAGAATTTCTAATCTCATGGATGTGTATTTATACCATTGGACAATACACAATCTGACATAACGCGCCCTCACCGTCGCTGCAAACATGTTGGTGACCTTAGTACTTCGATCGGCATTGGCGTTGAATACCTGAAAATGGAATGACAGGGAGATTTCAAATCATTTCGTTATTTTTATAGGGGCTGTGCAATAATTATTTGTCGCCCCAGGGTGGTCAAATTTCATAATTGCCTGCCAAATATGCTTTCCCTCCTCTCGGTATGCCCCACCCCACCCCAGTGCATAACAAGCAAGACATTTTGCTGTTTTCCTATCCTATGCCAAAGAGCGTTTTATTTAAAAGATGCCCATAATTGTGTGCCAAGAATCTCTTCTTTTTTGTTTGACTTGCCAAAAATTCCTTTCCCCCTTTATGGACATGTCAAAAATTGCGTGTGCCCCTCTTTTTAATTGGTTTAATTATTTTATGGCATGCCAAAATAGGTGGTCACGTTTCTTACCAGAAGTCAGGTTACCTTGAAATAAATATTTCATGTCATCTTAATCAGAACAGAATTCAGCATAGCATTATCTGAAAATAATTCTACACTTTACGTTTACTCTTTAAAAGTAGCGCTATATATTTCGTACGTTTATATCCGACTGCTAACCACGTTTTGACCTCGTGTGTTGTAGCGCTATATATTTCGTACGTGTATATCCGACTGCTAACCACGTTTTGACCTCGTGTGTTGTAGCGCTATATATTTCGTACGTGTATGTCCGACTGCTAACCACGTTTTGACCTCGTGTGTTCATGCTCGCATAATCGTACACATCGCTTTAGCATGACTTTTTCAAATTTGTAGCGATCACATAATTCACAAGTTGTAGTAAAACACGATTTTCAACGATAAAATTGCTAATATTGAAGTTGGCACTGTTATAATGATACAATTTTAGTGGTATGAACCCCTGGTGGTTTATAGGACGGGGTTAGGACGTTCGACTAATGACCGCGAGGTTGTGTTCGAACCCCGTCAGGGCCAACATGTTTTATCCTGACACTTTATCTCGCTTGTCCCACTCCACCCAGGTGTAAATAATGAGGAGCTGTTGGGGGTAGTCATCCCGGTGCCCGGGCGCCGTTATTGTTGGCCGCCGAATGATGCGATATATCATAGTTGCAGCGGAATCCATATAAAGCGCTTTGATATGCGGATCTAAGACGCTATATAAATGTCTCCATTTATTTTACCTTTGGTTTGTTATCTGTTCCTAAGATGTACTGAAGTGAGCATTGTTGGTCTCCCAGTTGGACCCTGTATTGAGTTATCCATTCATCGTAACTTGGTGCTCCTTGTGTCATCACTCCGCTCACAGCGTTATTGGTAGTCCCAAACAGATCAACCTGCATGCAGTATAATAAAAGGTTGGAAGCATTTGACAGATATAAGTCATTTCCTCAGCTTCATTAAATCTATTGTTCTGGTTAAAACTTTCAACTTAGGCTACACTTCGGATCTGATAATCTGAAACTAATATACCACGTTAAACCACTGAACGAATTTGCCATCCACGAGCGTATGCGTTTTTGTTCTCATCTCCGCAAAAGGCGGGGCTTCGGGCTCATTTATTATGGGGAATCGTCCGAACATGCTGAAAATGTATTGCTCCTCCAGAGACTCCGGTGCCGTCACCAGGTGACTGGAGGAGGAATTGTAGAAAGAGGGGGGCGTTTAGAAGAGGATTGGATATACCCTACCTGTATCCATGGATAATTATCGGAGAGATCCGCCGTCCAAGAGCGTGGGCCATCAAGACGAGCGTAATGAGAAAAATAGTTATCAGCGTATAGTATGGTTGAAGTGGATATCATGCTATCGGTAAGCTGGCCATTTGCCATTCCCAACGGCGCCGGTGATGCACAAACTTGTGGAAAAAAGAATAGCGGTATCAAAATTAGGTATAGTAAAATAGTACCTCCCAAAAATAATTTTTATTTAACTATTAGTGTACTGTTGCTTTGTCAACTTAACTGAGCTATTCAGTTATTTAAAAAAAAAAGCGCAGTGATTTATAGTGCGCTACGCACAGGCACAACGCCTAGACGTTGATCCACAAGCCTCAGCACACTTTACAGGTTGTCGCTGACCACTACGGCCCCACATCATTCCATAAACCATTTAACAACAAATCAGGGACTTTGCTGCTACAAGAGCGTACACCCTAGACATACCACAAATAACCTTCGCAGTTCGCAACCAGGATCGGCTCCCCGAGTTTCGTCAGTACGGGTTAAATACAACGAGACAATTAGCAGTAAGTTCCTTGTCCAGGGGAATTTCAAGCTAACTCAATTTTTCCACGAGAGCGTACTAGGCACCGCTCCATAAACATTTGACAAACTCTTTAAAAAAACCGTTAAATAAGTGTGTGAATCCGTATCCATTTATAAACCGTTTGACTATAAATGTTTGACAAACACTTGTACAAACATTTGGCGAAAACAGCTGTGTACTTTGTGTTTTTCGATCGTCATGTCTTTATTTTTATTTCTTGAACGATTTCAACGAATGGGGTCTTAAAATCGAGCTAAAAGATGCAGGTATTGGCTGCTGATTCCAATTATGACATACCTGTCTTTGTTTACGATATACAGGGGTGAACTAATATTACTGGTACCTTAACTTCTTTTGCTTATTGTATTTGACAAAGCGCTTTAATAATAATAATAATAATAATAATAACACTAATAATAATACTAATACTAATACTAATACTAATACTAATAATACTACTAATAATAATAAGAAGAAGAAGAATAATAAGAATAATATTAATAGATACCTACCAGCATAATTAAATGGTGCTTGAACATCTGAAAGTAATAAAATTATACTGATGAGGTTAGGAACGAAAAGGTTGTACGATTGCAAATTGGATTGCATTGGTGGATGGTGGGGTGACCCTCCCTGGGAGGCCGGTCGAGTGCAGATCCGTCGGAACACGCTCCCTAACCCTAACTAATCCCTAACCCTAACTAACCTCATCGTGACATCTTCCAATCAGCAAAGTTCATTTCCCATTGAAAAGCGTTATCCAACGGATCTGCATTCGACCATTCTGCTCGGGTCCGTGGATAACGACTGGTATTCTCGGAGTGGGATCGATTGCTGGATTTTGCGGTCAACAATACGAGTAGGTCTCTATACTGGTCCAGCTGTTTGTGTATTCAGTGGCATCGATTTGTGAAAGAGGAATTCAGCGGATTTTGGAGATTATCCAGAGGCGGAACGAACCGAGTCTGTGGGAGTCTAGCACTGGAGTGACTCACTTTGTTTATAATCACACAGGAAAGTGGGTGAGACATTCCTGCAATTACCTGAACAAGCAAGTCCTAGCTTGAATCACCTGATATTCCTAAGATGAAGGCATATGTTATTTTCATAATTGGCACATTTAGATGTATTATGAGGTGATCAATGGATTTGCATGTAAAAAAGACAGATGAAAATGAACTGACAATGACGATGATAATGAAATGGATGAAGAATGTATATATTGTACTTAAACCATACCAATGTTCGAATCACATTTTCCCAGGTAAGCCTTCACTTCGCACAACGTTAGTTGTTGAGTTCCAGACAGAGAAATACTAATGTATCGTCCACGTAAGTTACATTCAACTTCTATCACACTGCCAGCGTTCACTTGGTTCAGAGTTATGGGTGACCCACATACAGGGTTGTTGTTCCTGTTGGAATTATCTCCAACTCGAATAACAGCACCAACCAACTTCTCCTCTGAATGTGACGAGAAAATAATAAAAGTTTCATAAGTTCCGAGATTATTCTCTTTAGGCTGCAAATTGGTTGAGAGTATTACTGCAAAGTAAACCATATTAAAGATACAGAGATGTACGATTTTTCTTTTTTTTTTTAATATCCCGGGTTTGATATTAGGGTGGAACATTACTGGCCTTTTATCAAAAATAGAAATACCACTGTCAAATTATATGAGAGGTAGTCCATATCATTGAATTCGTACCGTAAAATGGGGTAACTTCGGTCAGCGGGGTAACTTTGGTCGGTTAAATATATTTTTTTAAATGGTCATATTTTCGTACAGCAATATTGTTTTTAGTCATATTTTGTGTCAATTTGTTAAGAAATATATTTGGAAGAAATAATAGTCGCTGATGTCCAATTTCATCTAAATTTGCGAAAAATTCGTGATTTTTGACCAAAAATGAACATTTTTTAAACATTTTTTTCAGAAAAATAAAAATCGATATTTTTGAGCAAGAATGTGTGCTTGATTAATTTTACAAGGGGTCAAATGTCACAAAAAACAACAACTTGCCCATATACAGCGAAGATCAATTTTTGATTTTTTTTTCTTCATGGAATGTAATACACTGACCAAAGTTGCCCCAAATGCGGGGTAACTTTGGTCAGGCTATTTTTAACCCCTAGGGCACCCTTATAAAATTGTTTAAAAATCTTTTTCAACTTCAAGGTGTAGTAGGGAACCCTAATGTCATAAAAAAGAGATAATTAGAAATATTATTGGTTTTGTTTGGAAGCAGTGGTTTAAACCCTGAAAAGTGCCCAAAGTAAACCCCATTTTACGGTAGCGCTGGAGCCTACTTTGTCACGGTGTACGTAACTCGAGACAGGGAGTGATTTTGAAAGAAGTCGCTAAAATGACAAGAAAAAAAGCGATAATTAAAGATGGTCGTATAAAATGTATTTGTTAGTTCTTGAACGTTGTAGGAGTTACGAATTTCTGTCCTCAATACAAGAAGCAGAATCCCACTCTAGCGCGTAAGTTAGTTTCTGCATTGTACTTACTACAGCAGTCCTGACGATTGTATATAGCAATGGATCCAATACATTGATTGTAAACTTGATCGATCATCCACCATGCACCGTATTGATTATCTGAAAAATGACGTCAGTGCCAAAAATGTCAGTGTAGTTGATTAAGGTTAGCCGAGAGTTTTATATGCGCTTGATTTCAGAGGGGCGTAAGTTCATAACAGAAACAGCCATGCAGAAAATGAACAAGCGTATGTTACGGCTGCCTTCGCAAACAGCACGAACTCGCAAACCAGTTTGCGAGTTCGCTCTTTGACGACGGAAACGCAAACTTTATCGGGTAAGGAGAATATAAGATGCAATCGTAAGTATCAACATTGTACTGATTTAATGGACATGATGGATATTATTCTAGGTCGGGATTAAGGGCGTCGTACACCAAATCACTATGTATTATTGCAATACGAGTTCCGGGTTAATATAATTATGCATTGGAGTGGGGAAATTGGTGGGTGTGTATGGGGGGGGGGGGGGGTTATTTCTTAGAGCAAAATCGGAAACTTATCTTAAACTTGGGCGAATTTGGCGGATTTATCCTCATTTTGGTTCAAAATAGTGTGTTTTCTGTGTTTTTTGTCGGGGAAATTCCCCTTCCCCTTGGCGCCGCCACTGGGTATATGAGCCATACTGGGGACAAGTTGCGAGACTTCCCTATTTTAAGAAGAGCTGTGCCGAATACGACACCTGAAAGTCTTGATGAAACGATCTATAAACCGTAAAAAAAATCCCGGGCACACATCCCCACAAGATGGTGTATTTACCTGCTGATTAGGCAGTGAATTCTCCTAACAATGCCTTCTATTGAACTTAAAACGAACTGCCTAAGAAAGAGGGCAGTATACTATTTGGAGTGGGAATTTTGTATAGAGTTTGCGTACCCGTCCAGTTTGCGTTTACGGCCTTCACAAGTGTTCCGGGACGTAGGCCTACTTACAATAGAATATCGATCCACGATCAAGACATGAAAAGGCTATGAAACTTGGCTTAGCTCGTGCCCGGAGCTCGGATGCCGGGGGGGTGGCACAAGCCGTTTTCGGCAATTTTCACAAGGATTTTATAAATTTTAAAATTGATTGGGGGCACTTCGTCAAGCTACGCCCTGGAAAATGTGTTGATTTTGAATTTATGAAATCAATGCTGCTATTCCCCTGAATGTAAGGGTAGGCAACAACAATATCAAAAAGCAATTATTTGTAAATCGAATTTGGGATGAAAATCAACGAGACAGACTTAGCAGGCCTACAAATTTCTGAATTATATAAAGTGAAAAACAATCAATCACGATTCACTGCACTCAGCGAATCAATCAAATAAAACTAAAAAGAAAGGAGCAAGAAAGAATAAAGAAATAGTGAAAAAGAGAAAGAAAGAGAGAGAGAAAGAAAATGAACGAAAAAGAAAGAAAGAAAGAAATGAAAAAAGAAATGAAAAAAGAAAGGGAGAAAGAAAAGAGGAAAGAAAGTAAGTAAAAATGAGAAAAGAGATAAAAAAAGATGAAAATCAGCCACACGGAGACTCGAACCCACAAAAATAGTTCATATTAGATTCCCAATCCAACGCTCTATCCACTCGGCCACAGATCAGCTTACGAAATTGTCTGTTCTCAAAGCGGACGATATAACTATAATTGGATGCAATTAATACATGATTACAATCGCGTCCGCATTATGGCTCTTAGAATAAACACGCATGTCGGCGCTGAAATTTTGAACGAACTGATGGAGGAAAACCTCGTTTTTGCAAAACTAGCTTCAATTTGGAGTGAAAATCAAATGGAATAGCAATTGGCAGAATGTTGAGAAATAATGTAGGTATTCAGATGTCTAAATTAACGTCTCGTAATCAAGATATCGATAATTTCACAAACCAGCTTTTCTCAAGCAAATTCTCCAAAATTTTCCCCCAAAACGGGCTTTTAAAATTTAATCGGTACTGTATTTGGTTCTTCCCCATGGCAACATTATTTCTTTGATCGATTTGTAATACAATACGAAAAAGAAGAAAACAATCGCTCGGTGTGGATTTATACGGAGCGCACATTTGAAAAAAAAACCTCATGGAACGTGTTTTTGATCTTGTGAACATGGTGGGTAAAAATGCTTTAAACGAAGGATTTTCAAATTTATTTTAATAATTTGTATATAACGCACACAATAATGTTAAGCTACATCCAATTCACCAACATTTCACTCGCTGCGATATTTGATTACTGAGAAAACTCTGTTTTAGAGAACAACTTTATACGTCTTTTATACGTTTTTTATACGTCTCTTTGTGTAACCTTAAAATAAAAGCGAGCAAAATTAAATTGTGATGTAAGTATTGAATGCACACACATATGTTTTTATGCTTTATGTTTGATAATGGTCAACAAAGGGACGCACAATTAGATAATAAAGGGGAGAAAAAAATTGTCTCGCCTTCTGCGCAAAAAAAATCCACCTCAGACCCCCCGAAAAAAAATGCTCCACCTCGGAACAGAAAAAAAAAAAAAAAAAAAAGATTTGGTGTCAAGGGTCAAAGAAATGTGTCACAGTTTACAGTGAAGAAAGTCGCTTCCCCCATGCCCTTATAAAAGAAAAAACATGACAACGCTTCTGGGGAGGGAATGGGAGTGCCTTGAAGTGGGAATGGGGTATTATAGGAGGGGATAAAGTTTGAGAGTGCGAGGATAGATGGAGGTAAGAGGGAGGGGAGAATAAGGAGAAGGGAAAGGGAGGTGAAACAGGCCGGGAATGGGAGAGAGAGGAACGTTGAGGAAGGGAAAGAAAGAAAGAATGGGTGTTTCATTACGCTTTGTATTGTACAATGGAAATATGAAATTGACAAAGCTAACATTAACTTAAATAATTGAACCTTTATTAAATAATATTGGCCTGCTATCATAAGAATATTTACTTGAAACATATTATTGCGAATTAAAAAATAAAGGAGATTAGCTCTGGCTCCTGACATAATCCCTGTTGAAAAGGCCATCGCCTGATAAATACATGTTTATGCAAACGAAGCGCCTAAGGTAGAGTCTTTTGTCTTGAATTGTGACCAACAACTCACTTGACTCAACAAAAGAGAGACATTTTGCAGCAGTCGCTTACACATTCCCTTCTTTTGATCGCCCATTGATACACATGTCCCGAGTTTAAGCAACTAAACGCTGTTGGTGTAGTAACCAATCAGACGTTCGCGTTGCAGTACATTTGAGCAAGAAATCCAGTGATATATGTGAAGTTGCCGCGAAAGTTTCACAAACTCTCTATATACGCTACAGCGCGCCCGGGACAGCTCGTAGCATCTGCGTTGTGTTATTGGTATAAATGTAGTCATTTGTGATATCACGCTATTAGCGAATCGACATTTGTGACGTTTCCAGACTCCTCGTCAAGTTCGTTCTCCGGAAAGCGTAGTATATCAGTTGTGATGCAATATTGGTGATGTACTTTTACGCTGGCTATAATCGAATATGATCTATCATTGATTGCATGTGATGAAGCTGACTTTAGAATGCAAATACGTCAGCGAACCCCGGCTGAAATAGCTAATAGTGCCACGTACGGTGAACATTTATGACACTAATGGCCGATTCATTATCGTTATAGTATTCGTTATATTTATATGTTATATTCGATGTCAAATATTCGTTCGTCAAGTATTCGTTATAATTATATATCTATTATATTCGATGTCGAATATTCGTTCATCAAGTATTCGTTATAAATATATTTGTTATAATAGACGTCAAATATCAGTTGGAAATATGATTTTATTTCACGTCAATAAATTCGGTAGAAGTTAAACATGACTGGAATGAATAACGAATGTTTGTGACAGTTCTTCTCAGTTCTTGTTGCAATTTTGCCATTTTTATTTTTCACAGACGATTTGACCTTTTAAGGTCATCTAATAGACTCTCTTATTAGTCTTTTTTGTTATCCTAATTACTGTTCGTCCTTTGAAAAGTGAACTTCTACTTTTGTGGTGCGAAAATTCTTGCCACCAGCTGCCATCGGTTTTTGTGGCGTTACCCGTGTTTTTCTGATCGTGTGGTTGAGCGGTACCGGAAAAGGGGCTAATGACACTCGCACGCGGTACTACAGTTTGTCCACTCTGAAGTACAAAGTGACAACGCTGCGTAGTGATGCGTCTCTGCTGCAGGTATGCGTGCCTTCAAAGTCGGCACAATGTGTGCGTCTGCGTCTGTACTTTGTACTTCAGAGTAGACTGACTGTAGCTTAACTGCCTTGAATGAGCCATGCATGGTTATTAAGCAAATTATATTAAAAATTCCGTCTTTTTTGGATGCTCTGTTTGCATACTATCTCTTTCATAGATTGTTACATTACCCATGTTACCCGTGAAACAAACTATTTGGTAGGAATGCCTTGTATTTTTTAGACATTTTTATCACGCATTTGTTCCGACCTCTGGTCGGTATAAAAAATGAAACAAAATGTGACTCTTAAACGATTCAAAATTCGGAAGCGACGTCGTTTTGCCCTATACTAGAAGCTCCCGGGTTCGAACACGGTTGCTCCATGCCCCTGGTTTCCAGTCCATCCAAAATTGGACTTGTATTACTCTCTCGTTCTTCTGACGATTATTCTCCTTTATTGCTTATTGCAAAATAAGACGAGAATGTTAACTTACATGTTTGTGAGCATGAGTTTCCAGAAAAGAAAGAATTTGTATTGCCATCTGTTGCTCGATATGCGGATGTTATAGTACTGCTCTGGGTTACCGTTCTACCAAGAAAGGAAATTTCTGTGCAGAGTAAAATGACAAAGAAAATACTAAATAATACAAGAAACGGGTACAATATAATTAATAGTCTAGAGTTTAGGCCTTAAAAGTTCTGGACTCTGGCACCCTACCCAGATGATGTATTGTAATCTCCGGCTGAACCTTTTGGTATTACCTAATTAATTATTAATACATTCATTCATTCATATTTTATTTCCATAAAAATTAAAGACATTACATAAAAAATAATATATAAACACGGTACATATGGAGGAAAAGGCTGGAAGACCAAAAAGGTCTGAAAGTTAGCCTTTCCCTGAAATCAAATGAACTTAACAAAATAAATCAACATCACATAACATAACCAAAAGACAAGGGAAGGGGGGGGGGAGCTCACGGAAAAGATTAATTATATATAGAGATCAGTTTTGTTTTGCATTGATTGCGGAAATGTTTAACAGATTTTGAAGCTTTCAGATTTTTATCTAAAGAATTCCAAAGAATGGGACCTCTTGTACGTATGGCATGATCAGAAAAGACTTTCTTATTTTTGGTTAGATTTAGGTTATTTACATATCGTGTCTTGTAGTTATGTATGTTAGAACGTTTGGTAAAATAATTATCAAATGAACAGGGCAGCTCATTTATAGAGTGCCTGTACATGAATGTACCTAATTCCAGTGTGTACATATCTTCAACTTTTAATATGTTATAATTAGCAAACAATGGCGCTGTGTGGTCTCTATAGTGAACGTTTGCCACCGTTCTAATAGCCCATTTTTGAATTTGTACAATTTTTTTTACAAGTTTTACATGTATTTCCCCATAAAAGTACTCCATAATTTAAATAAGGCAATATTAACGTACAATAAAGTGTAAATAAAATACGACTTTCAGATTCAGATTCAGATTCAGATTAAATTTATTTCAAATTCGTGGCCCGTAGGCCAAATTACATGAAATATTACATTTGCATTGTTTACATTAAAAGACATAAAAACACATATAAAATATACATAAAAACACCAAAAATTACTCAAAGAAATTAATTGCACTTGTTGAGGCAAAATCTCACACTCACCCCCATACAGCTCACACACTCCTATATTTCCACACACACTTTACATACACCCACACCCAAACTATCAGCCCTCCATATACACACACCCACACACACCACATATGCTCTAAGGAATTTAATTTTATAAAGCAGTATTTAATAAATAACATAACAAAATATTGCACATATTTAAACTGGACCAGCCAAATTATAAGGAACAAATTGAATACATCAAGATAAAAATGCTGTCATAAAATCATTAAAACACACCAGCTGAATATGAACATAATGAGATGCACTAATTAAGTAGATGAGTGAGATAGGGTATTGAGCTGTTCCCATATCTTTTTGTTTTGGTTCTGGGGACCTGATACTTATTGCACTGTCTAAGGGTCATATTGTGGGTCCTCATATTGTGTGTGGAAACCATTCTGAGTACCTATCAGATTCGACACATTTTGAGCAAACTGTGTACAGAGATGTAGTCTTCTATCATTCAAGGTTTGGAGTTCCAACTGGTCAAGGGAATCTGTGTAGGATGAGTAATTAGCACCAAGGATAATGCGGCAAGCCCTCTTTTGGATGCGCTCTAATTGATGTGCCTGGTCGTTGGTAATACTACCATGCCAGACAGGGGCTGCATATTCACATGTTGGGCGAACATAACCAATATAAACAGAGACTAGGTCACCAGTTGGAACACCAAAGCGTTTGAGACGTGAGAGCATGTACAACCTTCGACTGCTTTTTGATACCATATTGTTAACCTGAGACTGCCAGCCAAGATTGGACTGGACAGTCAGTCCCAGGAGCTTAGTCTCAGACACCACCTCAAGCTCAATCCCAGCAATGTGAAGACTAGGAGGGACAGGTGGTTCCCTCATGAAACAAACCTGCATCACCTTGCACTTACTCGGATTGAGCTTGAGATGATGGTCTTTTGCCCAAGCATCCAAGTCCTGAACATCGGGTCCAATCTGGCTGACTTGTTTAGCAGGACGAACCTCTCCAAGGGTGAGATCATCGACATACTTAAAGCTTTTAGTCAGAGACTCCTCAGAAGCATTGTTGATCACACCAAGAAATGTGATGGGGCCCAGCTTAGTGCCCTGTGGGACACCACATGAGAGAGTTTCCCATTCTGACAGGGCAGAGTGGTACTGCACCCGTTGACGACGAGCTGTGAGGAAGTTTATAATCCACGGCAGTAACTCGCTTCTGACACCAAGCTCGTAGAGTCTCTGGATAGCTAAAGTATGGTCGATGCAATCAAATGCCTTGGAGAAGTCCGTCACAACTAGGGTTCCTACAGTTCCTCCTTTGTCTGTACCTTTGAAGAAAACATCAAGAATTTCAATTAGACAATGAGAAGTAGACGACCCTTTGATACTACCATATTGGTTGCGGTCAATTGCATTAGAAATATCATCAAGCACCCAATTTGCAACAAACCCCTCACATACTTTTGCCAAAAGGGAAGTCAATGAGATTGGCCTTAGTTTTGAGATTGTAGCAGGGGTTTCCTTTGGAATTGGGGCAATTGTGGCATCTTTCCAAACAAAATGTTTCAATTTATTCATGACACCAACATTTCTTGAAATTGTTATACGCAATCTATGTGACATTTCCAAGTGAGACATTCATCTATTAGTACACCAAGGAATTTAGTTTGATGCACTCTTTCTAAAGTCGTGTGATCTAGTGTGATTTGCAGGTCTTGATTCATCGATGTCATTTTGGGTGTGCCAAGTATCATGTAATTTGTTTTGGTAGCATTAATTGACAATTTATTAGCTTTAAACCAATTGCTTACTTCATTTAACTCTTCATTAACAAGGTTTGTCTGGCGTTCTACGTTTTTATGGGAGTATAAAATGGTGGTATCGTCTGCGACAAAGTACGAATTCGAGTACTTTAGTTATATCATTGACATAGAGTATAAATAGAAGTGGCCCCAGTATGGATCCTTGCGGAACACCGCATATAATATCGTGTGATTCTGATTCATAAGAATTATAATAAACGTATTGTTTTCTGTTACTTAGATAATTTCTGAACCATTCTAACACAATACCACGAAAGCCATAGTGTTCTAATTTATGTAAGAGTATGTTATGATCGATTGTATCAAAGGCTTTTGATAAGTCCAGAAATATTCAAATAGTCGTTTCATTTCTTTCAACTGCTGCAGTAACTTTGTCTATCATTTGCTCTATAGCCATAAAGGTGGAATGTTTTGACCGAAAGCCAAATTGTTTGGGGTTAAGGATTCGCTTATTGTCAATGTAATCCGTACATCTGTTAAAAACCAACCTTTCAAGAATTTTTGAAAAACACGGTAGGAGAGAAACTGGACGATAGTTTGAGAATGCCTCAGCATCATCTTTTTTGTATAATGGTATGACTTTTGCTATTTTTAATTTATCAGGAACAATCCCAGTAGATATAGACAAATTAAATATCATATTAAGAGGTTTAGCAATTTCTTTACACACTTTTTTAATGATTAGATTGCCAATATTGTCATGGCCTCCCCCTTTGTTTATGTCGAATTTATCAATTATTTTTACAACTGGTCTTGTTCTCACTGAGATAAGCGAAATATTGCTTTCCTGTGTTTTGGATACTTGATGGAAGCTTAGGGCCTACGTTTACGAAAAAGTCATTGAACTGATTTGATATTTCTTTAGGATTGGTAATAGAATTGGTAATTCCCTCGCTTTGCACCACTGAGGTCCCGGGTTCAAGCCCCGGCGCGGCCCTAGGACTCATGTGCACTTGGTTTATCCCGATCCATGCTCGCTCTCGCAGGTTTTCTCCGGGATCTCCGGTTTCCTCCTGCTTTCAAAATCGGTGATTAGTTGTTTCGTTATCAAAAACTTCCTTCACCCAATGGAATTTGGGGAGCTGCAGAAAATGGGTGGATGTTACAATCTAAGTGCGGATAGGTTTGCGCCGGGTTCGGCTGCAACTAGCCTAGTTGATGCGATCTGATTGTGATGATTCACCACGCAGCGAAATTACAGCGCTTTGAATCCTCTGGAAAAAGCGCTATATAAATTCCGAAATTTATTTATTTTATTTAACTGCCATCTTCAGCTTTAAATTTGCTCTGTGCAGATTGTTTCTTTCCTCGTCCAATAATATTATTAATTGTTTTCCCTGTTTGCTTCATATTATTTTTAGCATGCTCAAATTTGGAAAAGAAGTATTTGCGTTTTGATTTTCGAATAAGCATTTGCAACTTATTTTTACATGTTTTGAATATTTGAAATTTTTTGTCGTTTGGAGCTTGAATGTATTGTTTATATAACATATTCTTTTTATTAATACTTTTTAACAATCCCTTCGTAATCCAGGGCGATATTGGTTCTTTTCTTCTATTACCAGTACATTTCTTTAACGGAATACATTCATCGTAAATCGTATTAAAGGTGTCAATGAATTTATTATAGTCATCATTTGCATCAATATTATCAAGAATTTCACCCCATTTAACGTTGGATAGTCTTGTTTTAAATTGAGCAATATTCTTACTATTGTGATTTCTTTTGTAAATTACGTCTTTCCCTTTACACGTTCGATTTTCTACTTCGAGTTTGGTCGATAAAGTAGTTGGAAAGTGGTCGCTTATGTCAGTAACCATAATTGTTGATTTGATAATATTGTCATTATTTGTAAGGATATTATCAATAACAGTTGATTCTGTGATTCTAGTTGGTTTATAAATAGTAGGCATTAATGAATAGGAGTAAAGAAGTTCAAGGTAATCATGGGTAGGTCTGTCGATGTCTACTTTAAGCAAATCGATGTTGAAATCGCCCATAATATAAATATCTTTTTATCCGAAGTTAACTTCTTAAAAATAGGGTCAATGTCTGTAATGAAATCATTGATTGAAGTGTGTGCTCTGTATAATACTCCGACTATAACATTCTGTTTAGATTTACATTCAATTTCAATAAAACAAGATTCAAAATTTGAATTAGCATGACAAAGATCTTTCCTGAGTTTATACCTTACTTTATCAGAAATATACATGCAGACACCACCTTTTTCCCGACCAGTCCTGTTCATATACTCCAAATTATATCCAGGAATATTAAAATAGTCGTGAGGTTTATCGTTCAAATGAGTCTCAAAGATACCAATTACACTGAAATTTTGGTTCAATGTATTTAAACATTTTTTGAGTTTTTCAAAATTTTTAGACAAGCTTCTTATATTGGCATTTAGTATATTAAATTTTCCACGACTTGCATACCTGTACGTTGTTTACATAGTGACGTCATTAGAGCTTGTCACTTTGTCAATACAAAACATGACGAACATTTGCCTTTTTCTTTCCATTTTAATACTGTTATATTGTGAAATACCATATAGTTGTGAAGTGTTAGTAAAATATAACAGAGCTTTATAGGAAAGTATTTCTGTTAATGACACTATGTTGACATTGGCTAAATAAACTGTATTTTCTCAGATGACAGGAACTTTTGAGGTCATTTAATAGAATTGCCTACCAGTCGTTTTTGTTATCCTAACTACAGTTCGCACCGGTTTCCAATTGTTATATAATTTCCTTGACACAGATACACACACACCCCCACACATTTACCTGCACACCCTCTTCATCCACATCTGTACACCCCATATCCACCATACACCTATCACCACTGTCTTTTATATAAATAATGAGACTCACCTCTCCGTTTTTGGCATATGTAAGGATACTGCCTTGTGCACTGATTATCCTTCCATTTGCCATCTTGATGTGGCCAGACCGCGACACAGTCTTGATCTGAACCGTAATTATCAGGTTGTCCAGGTGCCCAATTAGTATAGTCATACTATAAACAAACATGGATATACGAGATTATCAACAACTGCTGTGTACTTTGGTTTGACCGGTCAGGCTTCCTTTATACTGGGATGACAATCTGAAGCAAGGAGCTGAGGAGGTTTACTTTGGTTTCACCGGTCAGACGTCCTATACTAGGATGACAATCTGAAGCAAGGGGCTGTGGAGGTTTACTTTGGTTTGACCATGTTGAACGGCCAGGCTTCCTTTATATTGGGATAACAATCTGAAGTAAGTGGCTGTTAGGAGGGAAATTTCTTTAAGTTTTGATTTGATTTAACTTGTTCGGGTTTGACAACCCAAAAAAGCCTCTTTAATATGAAGCTTGGCAACAGTCATTGGTTAACTCTTCGCGAAACCGACTGTGAGCTAACATGGCTCTTCTATACACGGGATCGACGACTTAACATCCCTCTGAAGGACGAAATTATATCATAAAATTATGGTACATATACCAAATGCATCATGGGAAGAGGAGAAGTCTGAATTTAGTCTACAGGCCTTTTTATCCAATTGATGAGTCCATCTGGCTCTAAACTCTAAAACATTGGATGAAATTGAAATACATGCCGTACATTGCAGCAACATAATGCTAACTTGACAAATCTTCTGACCATGCTCACTTGGATTCTATCAAATTCGGCAATGCATGTTGAGGCTCAATGAAATAAAACTCCAGGAGCGAGCTGTATTGTGCGAGTCCCTCTCATTACTGCAGCCTATGGATCATGTAGCTTATCATCTACTGAGCACGGTTACCGATCCATACCTTTCAAACTTTCCCGGTAATCGGCTTCCTCTTCCATCTGTCCATTCTCCGATCTTACAAATAGATTTTTTTTATTTATATGTCATGTATGTGATGTAGCCGCACTTTATTTGATATAAAAGTTAAAATACCTTCTTATATTATGCCTACCTGGCTGTTGTCTGACCATTGATATACCCCCTCGTTAGTCTCGTCGCGTAATCCTACAAAGTAACCATCATCGACGTTTTGGGGATCTTGTTGGATTCGAACTGCAAAAGTAAATATAAAATACCGATGTGAACCTACAATGATCGGTTGGGAGGCAAGGTTGGTCATGCAAATCAAACAGAGCGGCACGCCTTTGGGGCACTATTTGGTTTCACTGTTGTTTATAATAGAGGCTGTTGATACTGTTTTACTTCACTCAACTTCAGGCGCCACTGTCTTAGATACTGTGCCACTAAGTGCTCATATCCTGGCATAGAGAGCTTTAAATATTCTTCCACCCGCTGTGTGTTTCAGGATAGCCAGGTCATCTGCCGAACCATATTTCCTTTAGATTGTGTCCGTAAGGTCATAGTCAGTTCATCTTTGAAGAGCACCATTCCTTGGTGTCCTTCGCTAGTCTTGAGGATTAAACTACAGTTTGATATTATCTCTACAATATATTGCACCATGCGTCTGCAGGATCCATAACAGCTTGAGTGTCAAGCCTCGATGTCATACTGTGTCGTATGCTGCGGCAAGGTCAACAAGGACAGCCCGCTTCCTCATTTGCCTCAAAGCAGTCCTCGATGACTTGAGTGAGTAACGTCACTTGGTCAGCGGTTGATCTACTTAAGTTGGTGGAAGCCAGCATGCTCATGGGGTAGCTGGGGCATGGGGATCAATCATGGTATTGGTGCGTCCATGTATCAGCCTTTCGAGGAGCTTATACGGTATGCACAAAAATGATACAGGTCTATAGCTCTTTGGGTCGTCTCATGGTTTGTTGGTCTTAGTTTGGGCGATCACTGTTGCTCGGCGCCAGATGTTCAGAATTCTGATCTAGGCGTGCATGTAGGATGGAGGCTAGGCTGTAGCATATGGATCTGATAGCGTAGCAGCAGATATGTGATCTTCTTACAGCTGTTGGCATTCCTCGTCCCAAAAATGAGATGTAGTTTCTCTGATAACCACGGGGGACTGATGGTTTGGCAGCATTGATAATCATATTGCAGTGAAGAATCCAGTGTGCATGTAGTTTTCAGTGCTAGAATATTTGGTGATTTGGTTGAATTTATCCCATATTCCACTCCCAGTCAGCCTTTCGAAAGTTACATCGTCTCAAACGTTTTATTTTTTGAGGGGTTGGTATGGTGCTACCAAGGGTGCGGAAGTGACGAGAGATGATCAATGTTGAGACCATGGGAACTTCTTAATGACTCGTCGGATAGGAGTTCGTTGCTCATCCACGGTGATCACAAAAGCCAGGTCAGTGTTTGTGCCAGAGTTCCAGCGAGCAGGGTGGAAATTGTCTGGTTCCATTGGATTATACAAAAGGGTCAGATTCCGTAAAGCATTCCATCCTTGTTAAATAAAAAAACAAATTTCGGATTTTTTTCTTTAGAATCCCCATTCAGAGTGGTGGGAGTTAAATCGCCTGCGTTATTATATGGGAGGGTGACCACTGGTATTAACACGATTAAAGGAATGTTGTGGCTAGGCGTGTTGGTGGTGGTTTATACACGTTTACTTGTTACTTCCTGTACTTTTACTGCTAGCCATTCCAATTCAGACTCCTCTTTCGATCATTGTCCCTCCGATGATCATTTTTGGTCTTCCCTGATGAAAGTGACAAGACCATGGTGGTTGCTAAGAGTATGATGCAGCAAGGGTGAATTCGTTAAGGACTAGTCTCTCTGATGTTTCACAATGTTTCCTGTAGGATAGACGACAGTGATGTTGTTGGTATATCAATGATATATAGTTTAGCATACATTGGCAAGACCTTGGACGTTCAACTGCAGCACCGCGGAACCCTTACCTTCGACGTCAACTGCCGCCCGCTCTGTAAAATGCGCGTGGCGGGACTTGGGCCACCGTGACAGTGCTGAGTTTCAGTCCTATCTGTGGTTCGGTTTTCTGTTGTCGGCATTCGTGTCTGAGAAGTAACAAAACTAGGTAGGAGCTATACTACAACTAACTAGAAAGCTACGGTATATGCTACAAGTACAAGCAGGCTAAAGATGAAGACCACGGGAAGGTTGCCGCCGCATAGTACGATCACTACGATGTACGCTGACTTTGATTCATGGTGTGCACTACTAAGGTATTCACCGGAGATAACCCAGGCTTCGCACCTGGGACCCTTTGGAGAACGGCTGTACGGGTTCTCCACATTTAGATTTTTAAATTTCATAAAATATTTTTTCCATTCATTTCAAAAAGCGTTAGGGAAAATAAGTTGTGAATTCTATGTAAGACACTATGTACATGGGTATGCCAGTTGGCAACTGACCACGTTGCACCTCTACAAGAAAGCATCTAAAGCTTCACCAGCTCCAGTCATTGTATAATATTGCGCACCTCTTTTTATCGTATTTGTCTGAACCCTCAGTTGTCACATGTTTGTTTTGTGTGTAGATATATGAGACGCGACCACGCAAAATCAGTCGGAACTCGGAGATATTGATTTTGAGATATAGCCAAAAAAAGGTAATATTTCCCTTTGTTTCCTGCTGTTCTTCAATTTCTCATATCTTTGGAACTGGTTGTTCAATTTCAATGGAGTTTTGCAAAATGCAGTTTTGCAAATGCTATTTACTATCCTATAAGAAACTGAAAATTTAATATTTCCGAGTTCCGACTTATTTTGCTTGATCGCATCACATGTGTGCCGGAATGTTATACCTGATGGTCCTGCACAATGCAGTACAAACATAAAAGTTCCTACCCCTGTCAACTTTGCAATCCACTAATAAAAATGCTCATACCAATACATGAGGCCTTCGGTTGACCAACATTACAATAATCCCAGCGCTCATTAATGTCAGTGGTGTAACACCATGGCCGTGGCTCCGAGTCTGGGTTGCGACAGTAATTGTGATCTCCAAGTCCGCTATTGGGATACCTGCTTGGTGTACGGCTATGTTCTTGAGGGGTCTGTGACGTCCATTTCTGGCATATCTTTCCACTCTCGGTAACAGAAATGTGACCTCGATAGTCAGCACCATTTGATTCAGTATAACATTCAATATCTATTTAGGAGAACAAACAAGTAAACAAAATGATGTGCATTCCTCACTTAATTAATCTAATGATATGTACTTAATGTGTAAGTAGCTGAGAGGAAAAGCCGACGATCATTTGAAAATGTTGCCCTTGAAGATATATTGAAGATATACATTTTTTTCCCACACCTACAATCCAGTATCATCATGGCACATCGTCATCGCCAGGTCAATAATTATATTTGTACAGACGGAAAAGAACCAATAGAAATACGTCCTGTAGCGAATCACGTGGAAATGTAAACGCACCATCAAGCGCTAGTTCATAACATCAAGCGTCAGATTACAAATATACTTCAAATTCTTTGTCATTCCATTTAATAGAGTCATAATCCTATTGATTATACGAGGATAATTGAGCTATGTATTTCTATATAGAATTGACAGCCACAGACCACACATTGATACATTCATACAATACAAACAAGAGATTATGGGTTGAACAGACCGCCACTTAAGATGTTTTTATTCATAGCTATAATTGGAAAAAGAAAAGCATGTAGCAGCGTTAAAGGGCATATAATTATATTGCTCGGACAACATCATATCATTGGCAATCTAATAAATAAGCCCAAATTAAAGATGTTATTAGACATCAATTCCGCCAGCATTGGATGTAATGAATGGGTGTAATGAATAAAACCCAAGTGGCCTATTTTTAAGTGCAAATTCCATATGAGGCAAAATAAAATCGAATTTTCTTGAGTTAGTAACGTTAAAGAGGGTAACGAGCATGCGCAGATCGTAAAAATGAGTCATTTCAGCTGCTGAATGGGAACGCCGTATTCGCAGTGGGAAAAATGCGTTATCTCTTGAGTTTAGCCTGAATCTCGAACAAAACCGCCATGCGGGCTGTTGAAGAACTAGTGGATTCGCCCTACTATCACGGCAATTTTTAACACGAAAATATAGGGATGATGGCGCTGTGCACCGTAAACTTTATTGTTATTTTGATTGGTAACTTTAGATGTGAATACTAGGCGTGGTTTTTATATGGCCGTAAATGTTGAAGTTTATAGTTGCCAATTTTATCGTAAATTCTATATGTGAAATTTTTAGCAACTTAAAGCCTATGAATGATGGTGAAAGGAAATGTGAATGAAAATCAAGCATCGTTCTTTTAGGTCGTTTATTTTTAAAACTTGCAGGTCACAGCTACCGCGTGACTCAAATATGCCCATTGCCAATGATGGTGAGATTCTAATTTTCCCATTTTCCCCATTATTCCCATCCCAGTTTCAACAACAAACTTATGCCTACCTGCTACCAATGCAATGATAACATTATTTTTCCCTAGTACATAAATAAGTACTCCGGTAATCAGAGATTGAACCGGAGTCGAGTAAGCATACTCTTATCATCCTATACACACCCGGCATACACATCATACTGCAGTTACTGTCCGTTTTCCTATACACAATACACAATGCTCTCACCATTGACGCGTGACCCCTACAAATGATGTATGTTGGGAGAATGGACACTTGCCTAGTTAACATCACTGTGTGAAAAATAACCAGCCAATATTTTATTTATTCTCCAAAACTTCTAGCAAATATATTTCTCTAACATGACCTAAAATTACAGCTAGGTTAGATGTTCAGAAATGGTCGCACTTTTGTAAAATATGAGTGAGGGCAAGGCATAGCTAGCCAACTCCCCGTGTTATTTGAATGGAGATTTGACCGAAAATATTGGTATCGGACCGCTCACTTCTGAAGGATGCCACAAAAAACCCGGTAAAAGCTACATTTAAATTATTCTAAATAGGTTCTAGAAAATTAGCTAATTTAGGTGTTTGGAGAGGGTCGTACTTTTGTGTTTTAGGAAGGACATGTAAACGACAGATAACACAAAAAATATGAAGAAATTATTTCTAAACCGTGTTAAGTCAAAAATCATTATGTTGCTCATTTTCAAGAATGCTGGTTTACAAAAAGCACGACATTGTCTGATTTCGTGAACAAAGCCACACATAACATTGTTTCCTTTCGTTTCCTTTATAATCGGTTACCCAACTGAAGCTATGAATACCAGCTTTATTGCGATATCGCACATGAAAACAGTCACTTGTGCACAACCAGAGAAGATCCGATTTAATCAGTTGAGCTGTTTCAATGAGTGTTATCTTGGTTTAATAGCTTTTAATGGGGTTAAGTCCTGCAAAGGTCGAGATGAATTCTACTGTAGACATGACTGCATCATGTGATACAGAATCCCTCGGCAACCTTTAGATAATGTCACTATACTTTGATTACGTTACCTCCTGCTAGAAAGACTTGTTCCGCGACACTGTGTATGCTGGCCAGTTTGGCTCCTTTACTCTGGCATTGTGTCTGTGCTTGAACGAAAGTTACTCTGGCGTTGTGGTCGAAAAAGTAACAGTTCCCTTGAAACTCTTCAAAGCCGGTGTAACATACAGATACTTGATTGTACAGGAAGAAAATGAGAATAGGTTATGAGGGTATAAATGGCAATGGCTCAAATTGGTGAGCAAATCAATAGCTATCAATGATATACTGCCGACCATGGGAGTCAGTTCATCATAGTTTATATATTTTGTGTTACTCCCCCATTAGACGTTGTATCATATTTTCGTCATTTCGTCACTTCTTTCCACGGACGGCAGGTGAGCATATTCAGATTTTGATATTTCTGTTCAGATTTCATTATTTTTAGTGTTAGCAGGAACTTTCCTGGTGTTAGGAATCGTTTTAGGAATTAAAACGTTCCAAATTACTGTAGGGCATTAAGCACATAGCTCGCGAAGAGGTGGTTTAGATATCACAGTTTTCATTTTAGAATGTGTTTTGGACGCGATATTCAAAATTCCCGCGCCGAAATTGTCTAGTGCAATGACGTCATGGTTACTTGTGCTCAACTGTCAGCCTTCATTGTATTTAAGGGGGAACTACACCCATTGCATTTTTTTTGCATTTTTTTTGCATTTTGTGAAGAAATGAGAAACAGAAATTGGACAAAGTGGTATGCAAAATGAAGGGGCAAATCTTCTCGTTCAATTGGTGGCATCGGTATCAATGAAGCGTACATGCTTCTAATGGTATAAGTCAAAAGGTGGTACATCACTGATGTTTGAAATTCACTTCATTTTGGAAAGCTTACTATCAACGGATTTCGTTAAAATTTTGGATATGTGTTGCTAACACATTAGGGAAATAATGTTGATATGTAAAATGGGAATAAGTGGTCCCTGATTTCTTTTATGACTTCATGAACTTGGTGCTCCACAACTATCAAAAAACGAACCGGTTAAAATGCTTCTATTTTCAATGTTCAGCTATATTTTGTATTTTGAACTTGCGACATTATTTCACTGAAATTTAATTAAGCCATAGGTAACAGGTTACCACAACCACACTACAGCAATGTTGAAAAAGATTGTATTTTTTTGTCACCTATACCACCATATTAGGTAGTGTTCCGTAAGCTTCATTTTTGTGATTTTGGTAACTATTTTATATTTATTTGCCCAATCCATCTCAACTAGGCAATCTAAATTGTACTCACCATTTACATCCATATCCCAAGGTATTTTGTTAGTATATCCACCTCACACATTTCCATTATATATCCAGTAACAGACAAAATATCAAAATTGATGCCTCATTATGACATGTATGATATCACAGACTATTCAAAATGGATGCCTGAATTTGACCTGAACCAATTGACCTATAACCTGACCTTTGATGACCTTATGGCCTTTTTAAATCTCTTTTCCTAACAACACATTATAGAAGATACATACATGGTGTAGTATTAAATTGTCTATGTGGAAGAGATTGGGCCTATTTAATTTATTCAGTGTTATAATCAGTGAGTACATTTCCATAGATAGTATAACAAAGGATTTAATGTATTCTATTCATGTATTCTACTTGGACATGTTGAATAGAATAAATTATGGTTTGTTATGAAACATACATCTGAGTTACTAGGATACAGTAAACAAAAAAATTTATAGGGCTAAAATGATTTTCTAAAATGGTTTAAAAGCACTTTGTATGTAGAGATATTTTATAAGTTCAGGACATGAGGTGATGAACATATTTATATACTTCATAAATTTGCAACAAAAAAAAGAAGATGGGTACTGATAAAAATCAGGGTATTATACCCCCTTAAGACGTCATTGCATTGGACAACTACAGCGCCCGGGAATTTTGAATATCGCGTGTTGAGAGACGGCTGTATTAATTATTCGTTTTGGTCAATATGGGTTTATTTCAAATAAATCCATGTGATTCATGCTTGATAATTAACTTCATATAAGGCATAATGTAGAACTAGTCCTAGTTCCTCGAGGGGGGTGCGGGCGAAGCGGCCAACGAGGCGCTATAGGACTGGTGGATTTTGTAATGTCAGAGAGGGGTTGTTATGGTCCCGTACAGGCACTGAACAAGTGCTAGCATAATGTTGTGGTTGCCGGTGGTTTTGGAACTGGTGTCAAAACAGGCCACCGGACATTGATATTCAAAGGTATACAGTTAGGCCTAATCAGGTATTTTGCATTAAAACACACATATACAATAACTAATAAAGGCTCGCTTAACCGTCGGCCGTCCCAGCCACAATCCACTAGCTAGCCGTGGATTGTCGACCGTGAGAACAACCCTTTTGTTTTTCAATTATTGCTTTCAGCAATTGAACACATAGAAGGAGAACCACGAATCTGATTGTCCATGTTTATAGCAATATCGGGATTGAAGCTTTCGTGGTAAGAACAGAATCTATATAATAATACGCTATTCTCTGTCTCGGGCTCAAACTTGGTGGGTGGGTGCAGCTTGGTATGAGGAAGAACGAGTTTATATTTTTCAAGGTCAAAGGTCAAGGACGGGGTCAAGTTCAATTGAAGTCTAATTTCAAATACTTTAAATGGCAAATCTAGCCATGCCATTGTGTTGACCTTGGACTATCAAACAAAAGTTTCCACGGTGACCTTTTCGTCAGACCAACGGTTAGAGGTCAAAGGTCAAGAAAGGTAAAAATTCAAATTGCTGCTATGGAGCTCAAACTTGGTGGGTGGGTGGACCTTGGACTAACAAGCAAAAGTTTCCACAGTGACCTTTTCGTCATACCTACGGTTAAGAGGTCATAGGTCAAGAATGGTAACAATTTCAAATTGCTCCCATTGAGCTCAAACTTGGTGGGTGGGTGGACCTTGGACCAACAAACAAAAGTTTCCACGGTGATCTTTTCGTCCGACCTACGGTTAAGAGGTCATAGGTCAAGAAAGGTCAAAATTTCAAATTGCCCCACTGGAACTCAAACTTGGTGGGTATGTGGAAATTGGACTAACACACAAAAGTTCCATTGTGACCTTTTTGTCAGACCTACGGTTGAGAGGTCATAGGTCAAAAAACAAAGATTTCAAATTGCTCATGGAGCTCAAACTTGGTCGGTGGGTGTAACTTTGGCCAAGGAAGCCCAGGTTTGAGATCTGCAAAAGCCAATAACTATGACAGCCGAGAACCGCGAAATACGGGTAACCGCCTAGTATAACTATAATATTACTAGGGCTTGCCATGTTTGGTGGTCTTGTAACCATAGACCATAACAAAATTCTTATTCTTGGATATCTAGATATATACGTAAACTTTTTCTACCTTTGGGTGTTTTGCAGATATAGGCATATAATCCTAAGCATCTGTAATCTCGCCATTTGCCGTCTCCATGAGGCCACAAAGCAACGCAGTCCTGGTCTCCACCGTTTGGTTCCCCAGACTCCCAGTAAACATAATCCAACTAATAGAGATTATAGAATTAAATAATTTACTATTGAATATTAGAGGAATATAAATCAATGGCAAAAAAAGAGGAATATAAATCGCCGTAAACATACCGTAACTGCTAGAAATGAGGAGTGTGACAATAATGAGAGTAGTGAAGGTGATGAAATAAATTATACTTACTGGTGTTCCATCTTTCCATTGGAAAACGTTTTCAGTTGTCATGTCATTCAGTCCAATATAATAGCCGTCATCAGTATTACTGCCATCTTTTTGTAATTTGCTAGCTGACATACAAACAAACAAACAATAAATAAATAAATAAATAAATAAATAAATAAATAAATAAATAAATAAATAAATAAATAAATAAATAAATAAATAAATAAATAAAAATAATTTTGAAGGTGGCTACCTGCATCAAATTTGAGGACAGATGTTGCCAAAACTTGTATAGTATCCATAAATGTCTTGACGTGCTTATATGCCTCGTGGTGGCTTCCAACAACCGAGGACTTCCTCGTTTGGAATGTGTCTGCAGTTTATATGAAGTGTATGCTAGCCAAAGGCCACGGTTGCAGGATAATATAAATGCTATACAACATACATACCTGCACACCCCTACACCCCCCCCCCTGCATGACACCCACCCTACACGCGAACTCACTATTTACCTGGGCACGATTCACTAGGTGCACCAACGTTGCAATAATCCCAGCGTGTGTTGACATCGGTCGTATAACACCATGCGCTACTTTCCCCGTCGGGATTCCTACAATAGTTGTGATCACCAAGTCCCATATTAGGATACTTATCAGGAGTAACACTGTGACTTTGTGGGCTCTGGGATGTCCACTTTTGACAAGTTTTTCCCAGTTTAGTTGTTGATTTTCTACCACGATAATCGCCGCCATTTGTCATTGTGAAGCACTCAGGATCTAGGATTAAAGCAAAGTAATACAAAATAGGCGATGTTAAAAATGTTATATGAACTTTCCACGCTCCAGTACCATTTTCTATATTTATGTTGATAAACACGGTACCCCGACATGGAGATACACACATGACGCACTATACTACAAGGTCTGGCATAGTGGCCTTTTGCTCGAAAATCATGGCAAAAGGAGTATCCGGCAAGCTGCTCACCTGGATTAGGAACTACCTGACAGATCGTTCTATCAAAGTTGTCTTATCTGGCCAGTCATCAAGTTCTTCCTCCATCAATGCATCGGTTTCCCAGGGGTCAATACTGGTCCCACTCTTGTTCTCTGTGTTCATTGATGACCTGGGCGATCATGAGTGTGAAAACCAACCTTGTTTTGTGAGATTACATCTAGAGACACCCCATAGGTCATTACTGCTAGCCTGAACAGAGACCATGAGAAAATGAGGATATGGGCAGACAGATGGAACTTCGAGCCATCGAAATGTAAAGTAAGAAAGTAAGAAAGTAAAGTAAGAAAAAATCAAGAAAGAGGAATCTAATCAAGCTAGATCGTCTGTTTGGTACCACCAAACTGGCTGACAAGGAGGAGTAAGCTGAAGATCCTGGGAGTTACAGTCGACGGGCAAGTTGACCTAGACAAAGCATATTTCCAATGTCTCATCCAGAGCAGAACAGAAGCTGGGCGCCCTGAGGAGAGTTGCAAATAAACTTGATGTCAGAGGCAGAACAATCGTTTACGAGGCTCAAGTACGCAGTGTGATGGAATACGCTTCACTGTCTCAAGGGGATCTCGCTTTCACAAATGCTGCCCCAATGTTATGGAACACTTTACCAAATATCATCAGAAACTCTATCACAGTTGCTTCTTTCAAGAGCCAAACAAAAACTCATTTATTCCCGGACTAATTCTTCCACCATGTTTCATGCTGCTTTGTTTTATTTTGTTAATTAGTAATGTAAGATGTGTAGTATAAGATATTGTTTGTAAAGCGCCGAGGTCGTGTACTCGTGGTACGGCGCTATATAAAAGCTGCTTGTTATTGTTGTTGTTGTTGTTGTTGTCTTGGATGATATAGGATTACTATACTCTATCCAGAGGAAGGCACTTCGAATCATAGGCGTTAGCGAAGAGGTAGCAAGTATAGAGCTGAACATCACATCTCTCCATCAAAGACGTTAATTGGCTGCAGCAACAGTCCTCTACAAAATGCACACCAGCTTATGCCCACCAGATCTGAAGGCACTGCTACCAAAGCCATTTGTAGTCGGAAGAGCTACCCGCTCCAGCTTGTCCATGCCTTGCCATGCTCTCACAGTACCGGTTTCGAGAACCATACTGACAGAACCTGCATCCACGCTGCAGTTCACGTTTGGAATAGCCTACCAGATGGAGTAGCCGGAGACAGATCTGACAACGGCGCACCACCCTTCAAGAGCAGAGTGTATCGTATTTCACGCGTCTGATGCTTTACCAGATGCTTTACTGTACCCCTTCATTCTTGTTTTTCCCAGGCTCCTGTGAATCTCTGATTTGCCCATGTGGTTTTCCTTTATAGTGCTTAGGTGCCTAGGTCTTGGCGGTGACGACGGTTAAAACAAGTTCGCTTGTGGTGTCTTGTGAACTAGCGTTCCGTAACATTAAGATGATTTTAAAGTATTAGAATGATAAACTGATTATCACTGAGTTTCCGATGAATTATCTGGATTTAAGAAATACGATATGGAAATGAATGAAGTTGTTTTGAATTAATGTTCCAAAATAATGTGGCCGTCTTTTAGAGTATGAGCCCGGGGGGTTGGGAGGTAGCACTTGGGTGGGGGTGGGGTGGGGGGGGGGGCAAAGCAGCACTGTCTTTAACCATAGGTAGTTGACATCATGGGCAACACAAAACACAAAAATGCCTGATAGTAATTGAATGGGAGTAGCTTTTGGCGGGAAATTTGTCCGCTCAGATTGTCTTTTTTATCCGATAAAGGACATACTAACCACCACTGATGAAGAACTGTTGCTTTTCTTCGTGAATAGTCGCTAGTTTGGCCCCTTGACTTTGGCATGCGGCATCAGCTTGGACATATATTACCCGTGCAGAATGGTCAAACTTAAAGCAAGACCCATACTCATCGAAGGCATCCCATCCGTAGTCACACTTTGGTCGGGCTGTTATTGAGGTAAAAGAAACAGTAGTCTTACAAGTATAATCATGATAATAAGGTTGCTTGTTAAAAGATCATTTCTCCCATCCAGGCCATCCTCTACCAGCATATGGAATGCTATACCAGTACATGTATAGTCAGGGGCGTACCGGACCCAAACTAAGGGACCGGGGGGGGTCAGGGGCGTACCGGGCCCGAACTAAGGGACCGGGGGGAACACAATTTCCAAATCGTCCTCATAACCTTTACCGGGACAAACTGCACAATTTTAACGCTCAAATGGCCAAAATTAAGACAATATTGTGGCTGGGTCAAAGGAAGATGTGCATTGCACCTTAGAGTAAATTTTGTCCCGGTATTTCGAGCCGTTGCAATTTTGATGCAACAAAACAAACAAAAACAAAACAAAAAAACTCTGGGAGGAATCCCCGGGGAGGAACCACTTTTTGCTGATATCCAAACCAGTGGCGTAGCCAGGGCATTCTGGTCTCGAGTGCATGCGCGACTTACCCGGATGACCAGGGCTGGCATGACACATCCTGAGCAAGACAATTATGAACAGTGTAAAAGAAAAAGAAAACTGACAGAAGGAAAGGAGAAAACAAAAAAATAAAAAAGAGAAGGAAAAGAAAAAGGAGGAGAGGGAAAGAGAAGACGTGGAAGAGGAAGTAAAGCAGGCAAAAGAAAAAAAGGAAGAAGAGATGAAATGAGGAAAACAATCTAATTTAAAGAGATTTACCCGGAGCTAGCAATGAGACTGATTGTGCGAAGGGTCAATAGTCCGAAAGCCCACTTTACGGATCGTTACAAGCCCCATATCCTTACATTAACCCCGACCCTAACCTATATATAACCTAAGCCCTATTCCTATTACCCTAAACTTAGCACTAACCATACACCTAACTACCCTGACCCTAACCTATAACCTAGGCCCTTTTCTTATAACCCTAACCCTAATCCTAACCCTGTCGCTAACACTAAATCTAATTCTAGTCCTACACTAACATTAACCTAACCCAGTCCCTACACTAAATCTAACTCTAATCCTAAACTAACATTAACCAACCCATATCCCTAACACTATAACTTCAATCCTACACTAACATTAACCTAACCCTGTCCCTAACACTAAATCTAACTCTAATCATACAATAAACCCTAAACTTCGTTTCACCATAAAATACCCTAAACCATTATTTTAACACTGTTCGGACTAAAAACCGGCTGGTTGGTTACGCCCGCCCCTGATGTCAATATTGAATTGTCTCTAAATCTGATCACGTAACATGAGCAGTGATGAGATAATGCTTTTATTAATAATTCGAATGTCATTTATATATCTTCAATACAAACAGACCTGGACATCCCATTACTTCAAATCTAAGAGCGCAATACTCATTGCAGGCAGTCGGCTCGATTCTCACAAATCGTGCTTCCACAGACTGGGGAAAATTGTGAGTTGTAGTTGCTGCAGTGGACGACGTGAATACCTTCAACGAATAATTACATGTATGAAAATAAATATTCTCGGTTACAAATTATTATTGTCGATCGCTTAATTAAAATATCTTGAAACCATTATTTTTTATTACTCGAAGTTTGAATTTAAACATGCGGGTATTGCCAGGCTTTGACACAATTACTGTTTTGAAATTGTAATTAACATTGAATCTTTTCTGCAGGTGGTCTATTAAGCAAGTTACAATAGCAATGTCTTTATATGATAGTCTTGTGATGGGTCGAAAGACCAACGTTCGTTAACTGTTAACTTGATTTGGGGGTTTAAAACGTTTTTGATTCAGCTTCAGCTTCAGCTGTTGTTCTTTTGCTAATGTCAGTACTTTTGGTATCGTTATAGCCCTACACCATGGTGTAGGCCTCAGTGGCGTAGCTGCCGGGGGGACAGGGGGGCGATCGCCCCCCTGGCAAAAATTGCCTATTTGGGCTCCCGCCCTAGAGCTAGTTGGGCCCCCGCCCCTAGCGCAAGAAAAAAGAGGAAAAAGAGAGAGAGAGGAAAAAGAGGGAGAGAGGGAGAGGAGGGAAAAAGAGAGAGAGGAGGGGAAAAGAGATGGGGAATCCATACGATATGCAATACCATACGATTATTATCAATAAGCCTGGCAAAAATTGTCTATTTGGGCTCCTGCCCCCCCCCCTAGTGCAGGGGAAGAAGAGAAAGGAGGGAGAGAGAGGAAAAAGAGGGGGGAGAGAAGGTAAAGAGAAAGAGAGAATCCATAGGCCTATACGATATGTAGTGCCATACGATTATTATCAATACTCGACAATATACTTGACTTCTTGAAAACAAAGAAATAGAAATCTTTTGAAATGCTAATTGCACAAAAGCACCTATAGGAGCAGTATATTGACTAAAACAAATAAAACAATAAAAGGGCCAACCCAAAAAGAAAAGCCGAAAAAGGTGGTTAAGAAGGCTGTGTCCGACATGTTTCTTGTATTGCATGCCCCGACACAAAATTGGCCGATTTATTCATTTACCACTGAGCTATTTCAAACTTAGAGCCAGATTTACCATTAGACCAGATGGGTACGGTCCAGGCCCCTAAAATAGCCTAAGGTATGTGCCCCAAAACACCATGTTTTGGACCGAAATATGGTAATATTGCAAAATTTTGCGCACTTCGCGCGCACTGGCCTTTACATCAAATTTACCTTCATTTTGGCCTCAAATTGTCTAAAATTGGAAATAAGCAAGAATTATGGCCAAAATTTAGTTCTATTAAGACCAAATTAGTAATAAAACAGCAACTTTTTCTTGTGGAGCGCGCAATTTCTTTGAAAAAGTAATAACCCCGTTTACCATTTCCCCTCTTGGGCCACTGTTTGCCAAATTTAAACTTATTTCCTTTGTTTTTTCTTTTCTTTGATAAATTAGAAAGTGTACTTTTCTTTGAAAGTAGGCCTACACTTTCTTTTCGATGGGGGTGCGTCGCACCACCCGCACCTACCCCCATTTTTATTTGGTGGGTTTGCCCCCCCGGAAAAAAATCCCAGCTACGCCACTGGTAGGCCTACACACTGTCTTGTTTGAATTTGTTTGTACCTCGATTTCCAATACAATATACCATGCTAGCGTTTTGGTACTAACTAATCATTATTTTGATGATTTCCTTTATCTCAAAAGTCATGAAGTTGACTGGCATGGCACGCCACGCATGTATCGTGATGTTCGTTATTTTGTCATCGATTATCCTTTAAAGATATCTTAAAAATTAAGTTGAATTTCCAATCTGTTTTATAATTTGACCAATGTTACGAATCATCTGACTTTAAGGGCCGCTACAGACTTTATAGAGAATACTCGATGTAACTAGACCGGCTTCGTTATTTAATCTAGTCCAATTCTATTTCCAGTAATATTCAACTTGTAACGAATATTTGATGACGTAATATAGATATTTTAACCAGACATTATTTATAATTATTTTCACCAGACATTCGACATGATAATTATGTAATAGATTTTCCAGCAACACACATTCGTTAGAAGATAAAAATGAATTGAAATAGATTGAATAATGTCTTGTTAACTGAACGAATATTCTACGTCGAAAATTTGGAGTCTGCGTGTCCCTTAAAATACTCATCGCTTTTAAATCAGTATAATTTAATATACTAACCTTTGTTGCTCCATTCGTTTCTGTTATATATTGTAAATTGCACTCCGTTATTCCGTTTTTACTTTGAAAGCCGTTACACGCTTGTCAGATACCGCTCCTTGCGTCTGTAGGCCGGTCACTATTCCTCTTTTAGCCTCACCTAAATCCACCTATAACATTATTACAGCATAATAATAACAAATAACACACCACCAAGCCCATATTATTTATGGGAGGGGGTTGAAGGACTAAAAGTAGATTTCTTTCAGAAAATAATCGGTTTAAGTTGCATTCAAAAAGTGGACTTTAATCCAGTCGTTAAAATTACAAAATTTTGAATTAAATCTTTTACTGGAACTTACTTTTACAACTTGCTACTTTGCGTCTGATATCATCAGACTTCATCAGGCAACTGACCCGCTGGGCAAGATTTTTGTGATTTGGATCAAGGAAATCACTTTAAGCGAAGGTGAAACAATAACATCGTATGACATAATCGCCTTGTTCATATGTATTCACCGGATTTTGCACTGAAAGTTGTACAAGAGTGTTTGAACAGTGACACTACCTTGAGCGAACGGATAAATCTAAGTGTGGATCTAATCGTGGAACTCGTAAGCATATATTTGTTTAAACACCACATACTTCTCATATCAAGGAAAATTCTACAAACAACAACATGGAGTGGAGATGGGGTCACCAGTTAGCCCGCTAGTTGTTAACCTTTGTATGGAAAGCTTCGAGCAGAAAGCCTTGCAATCATACCCTTGCGTTAAACCTAGACTCTGGCTGCGTTTTGTCGATGACACCTTTGTAATTACCGAGCGCACCGAATTAGAAGGTTTCTTTCAGCACATCAACAAGTTAGACGATAACATCAAATTTACCCAGGAAAGGTGTAAAGACGGCATGGCAACCTAGCATTCTTACTGTCTGATCAATGTGACGAACGATGGCTCGCTAACTTCTAAAGTATACAAAAAACCCGCGCACACGGATCATTATTTACAATTTATTTATTTATTTATTAAAACTTCTTTTGCCTGGGTAACAAAACTCAGTGTAAACACTGTTTTTCAGTTTGGCCCAGGGGTCAAACTTAAAACATCAAAAAAAAACAATACATATTAAAATTCATTATAAAAGTATATAACAGATTGCAATTTGGATCAATTGGGAGTAATAAGAACTCTACAGTACAGAGCAGATACCATCATTAACGAAAGCTAACTAATCCCAGAGTAGCAAGTTGTAAAAGTAAGTTCCAGTGAAAGATTCAATTCAAGATGTATTTTGAAGACCTCACTGACTTCTTGTTCTCAAAGGGTCAAAGTTCCTTGTGGGCTTTTTGAGCATTTTGCCTGGGTAATGCTCTTGATATGTGCTCTTTGCATTATGTAACCATCAGTGTGATGCCAGCATGACATGATGTGTGGCACTTGTCTTGTCCACACGTCGTTGTAGGGAGCCTTTGTCACTGCACTACATTGTAATCGTTCAAAAATGGCGATAATTTCATTATCTCGTTTGTATGTTGTTTTTGTTCCTACTGCAGTTACTGTTCATTTTCCAATACACAATACACAGTGCTCTCACCATTGATGCGTGACCTCTACAAACAGTGTATGTTAGAGGTCATAGGCCATTGCCTAGTTAACGTCACTGTGTGAAAAGTAACCGGCCAATATTTATTGTACTCTCTGAAATTCTAGGCAATATAGTTTTGTAACATGTCCTAAATTTTTAGCTAATTTAGATATTTGGAAATATTCGCACTTTGGTGTTTTAGCAAGTAGGGCACGGCATGGCCTGCAAAATTCCCTGTGTAGGCCTAAATCGAATGCAACTTTTAGTGACTATCACTCAATAATGCCCTCTCTTTCGAAGGGCATTAAAGCTAAACCACTTGTACTTTGTACTTGATGTGAATCAAGAATAATGTATACATTACATGTAGGCTAAAAACTGAGTATGTGGGGCATCTGCAAATGTTCGTACCTCCCTGATATGTAAATGACAGATAACAGCAAAATCAGCTCCCATATCTGTCCATAACTTTGGTCAGTGCAGCGAGCCAGGGAATTTCAAGTGGGTGATTATTGATTGGCAAGTGCCATATTTGGGCATAAGTGCAGTGCACCATTCAATGTGGAGGTTTAATTAAGTACTGCAAAAGTCGAATCATGTTTGCTGTGCAGTATAACTGCATGTATGGGACATTAAAACTGACACGAATGAATATACCTATATCATTCACTCTGTATCATACCTGTATCCACGGAGTAGTGGTATCGGTTACATCCGGAACCCATGGTCCATATGGTTCCAAGTTGAACCGGGCTGTAGAAGGACCGTAGAAATCATTGTTATAGTTCAACCAACTAGAGGCAGTAAGGGCCAAATTTGGGATTTCACCGCTTGCCATTCCCAATGCTGAGCCTGAACACGCTGTTGATAGAGGGTAAAAGTCTCGGTTGTTAAATGCAATTTGTTGAAAGTTCAAAATTTAAAAAGTGCTTCCAATTTGATGCATGGTGTAATCATGGCGATAAGTTTAAATCTTCTATTCAAATCCGAACGATCAAGTACATATTTGAACTGTGCCACTATTAGTATTTTTAAAATAAGAAAACAAATGCGGATGAAGTGAAATATAGATAAGCTTGGTGAGAAAACAGACATCCATTAGAGAAAGGCTACAATGTATGATAACTTAAAACCTGCCCCAGTTGGAATAGGTCAGGAGAAGTTATAAATATACACCGTGTAGTCGGATAACTTCCCAATTAAAATTGAAAATTACCAATTTTCCAGCTAAATGGCTAACAAAATGTAAAAATTGTTAAGAATACGCGCGAAGCGCCCAAAAATTTGCAGATTTGGTATAAAGCATGTGGAATATAGTGGATAAACAGACACTGGGAAATGAGAAAAGAAAATATTAATATACAAAGTAGGCCGGCCAGCCCTATGGGCCGATGTTTACTGACCAGCTAGTTTGGCGGCCGGGGAGGCTGGGTTTACTTACAAGCAACACGTAAATGAGTCATATCAAGTCTTTTGTCCTCTACCTAAATAGAAATCATATTTGTAAAATTTGTAAGGTTCATAATTGGCGAACAAATTTTAGAATGAACTTTAATAGAAAAAGTGCAATAGTCTCGTATATTTAGAAAAAGTGTAATCCCGTAGTATTTATTAGGCCTATTTTAAAAAACTTGGTCGAGTTTTCTTAAAGCCATATTATAACATTTGCTGAGGTGAACGCCCTCAATAGTTTTTTCAAAATTCTGTTTTTTACATGATTATATTGTACTTTATTAAACTAACATACCCTGAAAAAATTAAGACTATAGGTGCTGTAGTTTTGTCATAATCCGAGATTTTGAATAAAACGCTGATTCAGCGTTTTATTATTACGATGGAAATATTAGTCGAACGCGTACACGATAATGACAACACAGTACGTGCATTGCGTGCGGGATACACATCAAAGGATAGTAGGCCTACCGTAACACAACCGACGGAGTGATACACATTGGCGACATCGGCGCTGGTAGTAAATTCCAAATTTCTTTGCTGTACCTCGGTTGTTTGGCTCAAAATTAAAAGGGGACATATCTGATAATAAAAGCTAACATTTTATGGCAAAGAAATACTTATCTATTTGGAATGAAAATGTAATAATATTGCTTTAAGTTTAACAACAATTAGAGTCTTTCAAAAAGAATCAGGTGTATAGTAATTTGTTCTAACTTTCCATTTTCATATCTACCCTATTCTGCGCTGATCTTACAATTAGTGATTTGAGGCATAAAAATATACCTACATAATGACTCTGCCTTATATAACTCTCCATCCAGCAAGAAACTCATTGAAATGCAAACTTTCAAATCAATATCACTACCATAGGCCTATTGAAATTCAATTAATATGCCATGCAGATAATAACCTTGACCCAATAATTATTAGGTTTCCAATTAAGCTAAGCAAACATTACTGGGTAGATAACAGGAACTAAATTTCGTCAGTTGGAAGTAATTGAGTAAATCGCCTGTATCAAAACAGCAGTGTATTTTTCATATAATGCAGTAATATGCTCAGCCTTATCACAAAATAAACAATAGCATTGACCTTACCCACCAATCAGTAAAGCCTATTTATAATAATCATGTGATGGCTCAATCCAATAGTAAACATGCTTATTAAAAAAATAGTCCTGGTTGCCATTGTCTCAATACAAGATAAGATGTGCTAAAAAGCCCTTGTCAGTGGGGCAGGATTTGATAAAGGGATATAAACCTGGGTATGAGACATTGGGAATTATTTCCTATCCTCTTAACCACAGGGTTGATGGGCTACAATAGGATAAACTGTGCATATGAGATATGGGTTCAAGTGGGGGAAATGTTCACTCCGTGAACAACAAAAAAGACAGAGGTTTATCATGTTTATTAGCGCCAAGTCTACTTCCACTTCAAATCTATTGAAATCCACCATTTATTCTTGTTATTCTATTCATTTCTATTCATCATTCGTAATGCAGGAATCGCGTCAATCGCTAGTAAAATACACATAATTTTCTTTAGCACCGGCGTCTCGCAATTACATTAAAAATGCTCTAATGTTCTTACAATTATAGACTCATAGTCGCTTTTTATATCATCAAATTGCAACATATTTTCTATATTATTATCATCAAGGGAAGATAAGGCGGCCCAATAAATTTGACTCGCCAAAAAGTAAAAAACTACAAAACAAAAAAAAAAAACAAAAACGAAATATATATATATATATATGATAACAAGTATACTTTACAAGTGACCAACTTTGGAATTTTGAGTGCTCAAACCCATTACAGGTGAGCTATATAAACAAAATCAAATTATAGACCTCTGGCAAGGCAACCGTTACTTAAAGTTTCACGGAGTACCCTCACTTAGGCCTACGATCATTGGGTAAACCGATCATCAGACGGATGATCGGTTTACCCAATGATCGTAAGTGAGGGTAGGCCTACTCCGTGAAACTTTAAGTAACGGTTGCCTTGCCAGAGGTCTATACTTTGAATTTGTTTATATATATATATATATATATTTTAAAAATCAATAAAAAAAATCACAAAAACAGCCAAAAACGAAAACTTACCAGTGTATTTGGTTCATCGTCAAGAAACCCAAAGCCGCTAGCAAACAGCACTAGTAAACAAATTAAGACCAGGGAAGTGCAGATCGGAGGTGACATTCTCGACTTGTTATGGCAAACACCGTGAACAAAATGCCCATCATGAGGATAAAACTATCTATATATTCACATGGTGTCAATTATTTTATTTTATTGATTTGCTGTGGGCATGGTAGAAGCCTACACGCATTTTTCAAATTCAGAAAACCGATAATTAACTAGGTTACCGAAAGCGGGTTTAAATATTTATTTTCAATATCATTTCATTAACTATATATTTATTTTGACCCCATTTGTACAGGTTTGTTATAATTACTAGTATAGTCAATTACAGCAGCTAAAGGGAGTATCCCATCATGCATTGCAGTCTATCTGCTTGCTCCATAGCAAATGTGTTCAAAATATTGTTGCGAACCCTTATTTTGGAGTATCACAATGATTATTAACTAATATAGGCCTACAGAAACACGACAACTAAGAGCAAGACATTGATGATTCACTTAAGGGGGTACTACACCCCTGGCAAATTTTGTGCCTATTTTTGCACTTTTCTCAAAAATTATAACACATTGGTGACAAGTAAGATATGTATATTATAGGGGCAAGGACAACAACTACTGTACTGAAAATTCAGCAGCTCTAAGAAAGTAGTTATTGATTTATTGATCAAATATTGGTTTTCCCTCATTTTTGACTGTAACTCCACAACTGTTGTCTGTGATGAAATAAAATTCCCCGTGCAGTAGTTGTAGTCCTTGCCCCTATAATATACATTATCTTACTTGTCCCCAATGTGCTATAATTTTTGAGAAAAATGCAAAAATAGGCACAGAATTGGGCAGGGGTGTAGTACCCCCTTAAGGTTTTATTGTAACGTATATGATCATGAACATGCTGCGAATACTTCGAATAAACAACTGACTCCGAATAAACAAAAGACTCTGAACTGAATGATTACTCTTACCAAGCACGTGGCTTATATAGGGCTCATTAGCATACGATCAAAACTTTGTAGGGGTCAAACTGCAGATTTCAGGGAGGTCAACCACACATTTTTTTGAAGTAACCCTCGGGCGATATCCACACCTATATTTTCTGGGCCCAGATCTGTGGGTTTGTACTCGCCAAACTATTTGTAGGATTGCACGTCCTTGGATCTGAATCTGTGGATGATTTGTTCTCGCCAAACTATTTGTAGGATTGCACGTCCTTGGATCTGAATCTGTGGATGATTTGTTCTCACCAAACTATTTGTCCCGCTATTTGTCGGAGTGCACGTCCTTGGATCTGAATCTGTGGTTGATTTGTTTACCCTGAATATTAGCTACTCTAATTGTTTTAGTGTCATAAATTAATGATATAAGACAAATCTTATATAGGCCATAATCGTGCATAATTATTATCAAACATGATCTAGCAGGATCATAACAATATAAACAAGAGCCGCTTAGATTTTGAGAGCTATGGATAGTTTCACAATACTTTAGAGATCATATTTTTTCAAACAAAAGTCTAAGCTTCCCTGATATAAGCGAGTAATTGAAAGTTGAAGTGAAGGATTTTGTGTACACTTTCTATGGCATGTGCAGTTCTACTATGGTACCGCAGAGCATGATGGGATATACCTATCAGCTGCTGTGATAGTCAATGGTTAGAATTGTTATATTCTTAAGGTAGATATAACCGTACTAAACCCCTTGATAAATTTGTAACTATTTTTGCATTTTTCTCAAAAATAAATAACACACTCGTAACAAAAGTTATGTACTATATTATAGGGGCAAGGTGTCCAGTTACTACACTGGATGTTCAGTGACTCAAGACAAGCGGTACGTTATTTAAGAAAAGAGGCACCGCTAGAATGTATCTCATTTCTTGACATTAGATAATGAACCACTTGTCTTGAATCACTGAAATTTCAGTGAAGTAATTGGATTCCTTGAACATCTTGAAATATACTTTTGTTACCAGTGTGTAGTCATTTTTTGAGAAAAATGCAAAATTAGTCATAAAATTTATAAGGGGTGTTGTACCTCCTTAATCTGTATTGCCCATATCTAATCGCTCAGAGCGTGTTTATGAACCTGTTTAAAGAAAAAAAACCAAAAAAAAACCCAGCATTCTAGAAACTCTTTGCGTTTGGCGAAAAGAGGAGTGCCTGAGACAGCATACTACGGGGACGGTCAATAAGCCCGGTCAATAAGTTCCCGCAGCTATGGTATATCTCCGCTTATGCATGACGTTGATGACTGTTACTTACCATAAATAAGAGTTTGTACTTTTGCCTTTCAAAACAAATATGCATTAGCGATGTTGAACACTTTATTATGTAATGACAAAATTTAGCATAAACACCATAGCGTATGGACACTGCCTGATTTATGGTTAAAAGTTGAGGTATTGTTAATTACATAATTCCAAATATCTCAAGAATGAAAGGTTTTGTAACTTTGTAGACCGATAACATAGGGTTGATGCTATACTCTTTTTAGACCTACACTATTTTTAGTAAAGATAAGGGATGTTGTTAAAAAGGAGGTGAAAAGTTACCTATTGAAAAAGCTCAAATAAGCGATCAAAGCAACTATATTTATTACTAGGCTGGTCCTGGTTTCTTTAATATTCAAAAAGGTTATAACTGATTTTGTACTGTTTTTGATATTGTAATATTGTCTGTTGTTAATTTATTCTAAATGTAGAGTGCAATAGATATTTTACTATGTTATATCTTCACTATGGCTCAAGGACCACAATGGAATTAAGTTTACTTTTATGTGTACTTTTTGTGTTTTTATCCTTGGTATATGTAATGAAGTGAAATGAAGGAATCATGTTGAATAGCTCTAATTTTGAGTAGGCCATTGTTCTTTACATAAGAGATAGCAAGATTAATCGACGGCCAAATTTAACAAATAGTGCTGCAGAATGGTGAAACCATTGTTAATGTTTGGTGAAAAGTGTGAAATTTGGCTCAGATGTAGTATTCAGTCTGGTAAACAATTCTAGGGGGAGGGGCAAAAATATTTTGTCCAATATGGTCGCCAGAGTGGTCATCGAACTTTATACAGGGAAAAAATTCGAAGTTGTTCAAAATGTAGTTATAAACCATGCCAACGTGTTCTCTTGGTCACAAGGATCCAGAAAAAGTATAGTTTGACCTATGTACGTTTCTCAAGTTATAAGCAAAAAGGTCAAAGGTAAAGGTTTGACATCTACAGGGCTCAAATTTGAAAACTTGCTCCGATTGTTGTCAAAATGGTCTCAAATTCTTCATTTCATTTGGTCTCAAATTTGAGCAGTTTTGAATTTTGACCCTTGTGCTATCTTTGACCTCAGAAATAACTTTGACCTTGTAAATCTTGATAATTCTTCAGCCCCCCCCAATACTCTCATTTTGTACCTCACATAGAATTAATCACTAAAGAAAAACACTTTACCTGGCAAAACCACCTGATAAAACAATGGTTTGCAGCCCAACTGTTAGGTGAGATATGTCCCGTCCTGGCCAAGGTTTTCAGTGGGGTTTTTTTTTTTTATTTTTTTGGAAGAGGGGCAGACCCCCAGCACCCCCTCCCCAGATTCTGCCATTGGGGTGGCCGTGGGTGTGTGAAGGAGGGGTCATGCATCATGCATGTTTATGTCTAATTAATTGATGACATAGTTGTATGCAGCCTTTAACTTAAAAACATGCTCTGTAAACAATATTCATAGACAAATCTTTCTTTCATTTAATTCAGTCTGATAACCAAAACGTTGACAAACACAATGTACAGGGTGTCTCAATAAAAATAGGCCCTATGGAAAGTGGTGCATAACTAAAAATATCGACAGTAAAATACAAATTTTCTTAAAGATTAAAAAACCATGAAGTGTCTGCTTAACAGTGGTGCAAAATGATCCAAATCCGTTCATGCGTCACTGAGATAATTAAGTTTGTACATATAGACACATTTTTTTACCATTCCAATGGGGTAATACACGTTAACAATAATTGTAGTTTATTATAAAAGAAAACGCCTGGTGTTGCTGAGTAGAAGTTCAAAATCAATCAATCAATCTCCCAAAGAATGTTTTTCACATGTTTCTCTTTGGGTTAAGGGCTCGGATAGCAACGTTTGCACAGTATTTTGGGACCTGAGAGCACACCAGACATATCTAATACGAGGAATGTCCTTCTGATGTCAAATATTTTTTCCTTTTTTTTTGAAATTCGCGATATAACACACATTTTATGGCAAATTATTAAAATTTGATATCTTTTGTATTTTTGATATTTAACCATCCTCGAAGTAAACTTCATCAATCTAATAATATGTACTTAGGGCATCAGTTGAAAATTTTAACCTTTCATATTGAAGACCCATTTTTTGTGTGTGTTTTGTGTTTTTGGGAAAAAATCTTTTTATGATAGACAGCTTTTCGTCCCAGTTACATTTTAAGTACGTACATATCAATTAGTTTATACAATTCACTTACAGGACTGTAAAATTTCAAAAATATCAATTTTTAATCATTTGCCATAAAAGCGGCATCATGTCGCGTATTAAAAAATATTTGATATCAGATGGACATTCATCATTTTCAAAATGCAATTCAATATTTCTGATGTGCTCTCAGGTCCCACAAAAACACATTAAAATGTCGCTGTTCATGTATACATTTGTCAAGCAACAGTAGGGCTGAACTTTATATTGAAGTGGCTGAAATATTTGATTCAAAAGAAATTGGTTCTCAAAATGAAATGTCCAGGTGATAGTATTGATCTTGATGGTGAAATAAACAAAAATTGATAAACAACATCAATAACAGAAAAGAGGCATAACGCATCATTGCGATTTGCTAGTTCACATCATATTGCGAATGGTAGTGAGCTTGGCAAATATTGCATTGATATTACAGATATACTTCTGTAGGTTATGTGGTTCTCGAGTTATGTAGTAAATACTGTGCAAATGTTGCTATCCGAGCCCTTAACCCAAAGAGAAACATGTTGAAAACATTCTTTGGGAGATTGATTGATTGATTTTAAACTCCAACTCAGCAACACTTGGCGTTTCCTTTTATTTCTTTTATAATAAACTACAATTATTGTTAACGTGTATTACCCCATTGGAATGGTAAAAAAATGTGTCTATTTGTACAAACTTAATTATCTCAGTGACGCGTGAATGGATTTGGATCATTTTTGCACCACTGTTAAGCAGGCACTTCATGGTTTGTGAATCTTTAAGAAATTCTTTATTTTACTGTCGATATTTTAAGTTATGCACCACTTTCCATAGGGCCTATTTTAATTGAGACACCCTGTATCATGTACATGGTGTAATATACATATAGGCAATTCCAACACATGAAAAATACTCAGAACTTTAAACTACAAGTGCTACATTAGCACATCAGACACAACAAATTGCATTTTGAATACGAGGAATCAGGAATGTCCTTCTGATATCAAATAATTTCGATTTCATTTTTGAAATTTGCAATATAATATAAATTTTATGGCAAAATATTAAAAGTTGATATTTTTGACATTTAACAGTTGTCAAAGTAAACTTTATAAATCGAAAAGAAATGTGTACCGGTACTTAAAGTGATGTTGAGACATTTCATTTTAAAAGGTCATCACTAATAATTATGACATTTTTAAAACTAAACTGGCCTCAAAAAGAAACTTATATTTTTCACAAGGTCATATCTTAAAATCCTCTCCATAAAAATGAACACAAATTGCACACAGGATTACTTCAATACTCTACTCTAAACACATGTCAGTAACCAAGCAGTTGTCCAACTGACACAACAGCAAAATGCACTGACATGGAGCACCTTCCTGGACCAAGATTCACATCCCAACAGATTTTTTTTGTTGGGTTCCAATTATGCGCCTGTACATGAACAAAAATTACACACAGGATAACTTCAATACTCTACTCTAACCACATGTCAGTAACCAAGCAGTTGTCCAATTGACACAACAGTAAAATGCACTGATACGGAACAGCTTCCGGGACCACATTCACAGGTGAATAACTGCAACCCAACAAAAGACATCTGTTGGGATGTGAATTTTGGTCCAGAAAGGTGTTCCATGTCAGTGCATTTTGCTGTTGTGTCAGTTGACCAACTGCTTGGTTACTGACATGTGTTTAAGTAGAGTATTGAAGTAATCCTGTGTGCAATTTTTGTTCATTTTATGGAGAGGATTTTAAGATATGACCTTGTGAAAAATTATAAGTTTCTTTTTGAGGCCAGTTTATTAGGAGAAGCACACCCTGTGATATTTTATTATATTCATTTTCACCAGAGGGATCACATCTGTTAAAACTGCCAAATCAGCCGTTTTTTAGGTAAAAAATACCTAAATATCACGGGGGATCACTCATGTATAAAAGTTGTAAGCATCTGTGTGAATTCACTTTCAAAAATGACCCTAAGCTAGGATGTCGAAAATGTGTCAAACTAACCCTAAACAAGGATTTTACTGAAATAAAAACAGCCTAAGCAAGGAATTGGTTTGAAATGTACCCCTAAACAATAGACATTGCCCCTAAACAAGGATAGACATTGGCGTGTGTCGGTTCAGTAAGCTTAAAATTGGTGCTGTTGAAGTCGGCTCCGATTTTTTACAAATCTGGTTGGTAAAATTGCTCAGAAACCACTCTTTTGTGCTGAATAATTTGAAAAATAAACACTAATGTCCTTTAATTGTATGGGTAATTTTAAAAACTACCCTAAGCGAGGATCGTCCTTAAAAAAACACCCCTTCTTTTTGTAAAATGAGTTTTGAGACCCTAATCGCGGATCCTCGTTTTGCTTTTCAAAACCACCCTAAATCCATGTTTTCTTTCACGCGGATCCTTACAACTTTCATATAATTATGTGACCCCTCAGCACAACTGAGCCCTGAAGTCGCCAATCATCATTTTTGAGATATTCAACCAAAATATTCTGCTTGAAATTAGCTTTAAAATGATGTATATCATGTCTATAGTACTTGACATTTAAGTAGTGAAAAATCAATAAAACAGTCAATAAATCCTTTGTTTCCTATTGTTTATTGGTAAGTTCAATGGAGCATATCTCAATAGTGGCACTGGCTACATCCGGGCTCAGTTTAGTTCACCACGTAAACTTGTATGGCTCAAAATTCGGACCGCTCGCCAATAACAGATGTACAGATAGTATCAGTTTGTGAATGAGGACATCGTATAAGTTCCTTGTACTAGGCTCAGTTGTGGAGGATGGTCACATATGAATTGCCAAAATGCAATTTGAGTACCCCCCCCCCCTCCCCCAGGGTTTGGACCAGGGGTAGCGCAAGGTTTTCAAATAAGGGGGAAAAAATTTTATATTTTATGAAACTATGGATCCCAAACAAGACCCCATGGTGCAAGTCAGCGCTACTCCTGGTTTGCAGCATCCTCCTTTAAGGGGGTACTACACCCCTGTGGTAAATGTGTAGCTATTTTGCATTTTTCTCAAAAATAATAACACACTGGTAACAAAAGTTATGTATATTATTGGGGCAAGGGATCCAATTACTACGCTGAAATTTCAGTGACTCAAGACAAGCGGTTCAGTATATATGATAGGAAATGAGGTACAACCTAGCGGTACCTTATTTCTTATCATAAATAACGAACCGCTTGTCGTGGGTCACTGAAATTCCAGTGTAGTAATTGGATTCCTTGCCCCTATATTATACGTAACTTTTGTTACCAGTGTGTTATTAGTTTTTGAGAAAAATGCAAAAATAGACACAAATTTATCGAGGGGTGTAGTACCCCCTTAATTGCATTCAATTAACAAATGACTAATGATCTATGGAGTCCATATAAAACAGGGGTCAAAGTTCACATTGGGACAATTTCAAAAGTGCTCAGATTGTGAAATGGCACCAGTTGAAATGTGAATGCATTCCTTAGGTCACAAGGATTCAAGAAAAGTATAGATTGACCTATCTGTGATGAACCGTTTGTTAGACATGTATGTTTCCCAAAGTTACACAAGAAAGTAGATCAAAGACCATCAACTTAGATGCCTACATTGTTATAATTGATCATGCCATATTTATGATGTAAGCTTAGAATGAAGCACTCTAGATGAATCATTATGTAAATCGGAGCATTTTTCAAATTTTGCCCCTGTAAATTTGAATGTTAACTGTCACAGATATATCACACTATACTTTGTCTGCGTCCTTATTACCCGAGGAATACAATGCTGTCATTTTTAACACAATCTAAGCACTTATTATTTTTGTGTGCCTGAATGACCTTTGACCTCTATGTTTTGGTTTCCAAATGTTAGTCATTTTGGAGCTATTCAAGAGTTCAATAATTAATCGCAATGGCATGCCCAATTGAGCATGTAGTACTGCTTTTATCATGAGGCAAGCTATTCTTTGTTTGGCTTATAATTGGCAAAGTCTCATAACATGGTAGATTGATACAGTCATTTAGAATGGCTGCATAAGTTGCCATTTGTGATGCAAGCGTAAGCATACTAGCATAGAAACAAAAAGTGACTACAATTATAAGCTGAACAAAGTATAGCATAAAAATGCCTGAAGTGTTCAACAACTGTTACAAACCCTGGTTACCAGTGGGGGTACCCATTAGGTTCATCATGTAATTACATTTAACATCAGTTGAAACAATTCAAACTGAACATCACTAAGTCAGCTGAACATCACTAATTCAGCTACATATCACTCCCATAATGGTTGCTCCTGGGATTGCTCTTGCTTGCTTGGTTTTAAAAAGACCTGTTCAGTTACTTGCTCATCCGGACGATCGTAAAATCATCAAAATAATATGAGACATGTAATTTCTGTACTAAAGAAAGTAACATGTACAATGTAGGCCTATTTGAATAGGGCTTCAACTTTGTCAATATTGCTGTTTTCCTTTTTTTTGCCAAATTTTTCAAAGCAAAAATATCTAATGACAATTTAAATGCCTTATCCTTGAACACTCTTAGGGGCTGTACAATAATTATGAGCTGGGGAGTACAATTTTCAAATGGAGTGCCAAAATTGCTTTCCCCCACCCCTCTGGGCCTGCCAAAAATCTTGGACCCCTTTACACATGCCAAATTTATGGGTTCCCAGTTTGCTAACTTCAAATGTTTTTTTGTTATGTATTCCTAAGCCTTTTTTAGGGTTTGCTATTTAAAAGTTGCCCGTAAATGTGTGCAAAAATTGCCCCCGGCTTGCCAAAAATATTTCCCCCCCCTCCCAAAAAAAAAAACCTCCCCCAGGCTCATAATTATTGCACAGTACCTTCGAAAGGCAATTTATAAACAATTTAAATTTGTTTACATCTTCACTGCAATCATTGAATAGGCCTTCAACTCCAAAGCAAAACCTCTGCCAGCAACAATAGATCAAATTTGGTAAAATTTTGTCAAACCACAGAGAGGTTACTGGTACCTCTCCTGTTGACAAACCTGTATACTGGCCCTCCCCAGAGTAATTAAAAGCCCATCCCACCCATTACCCATTTAATTTGCAATGTGATGGGCTTATCACATCCCAGTGTTAAAAGTAAAAGTCCCAACATCATGCATTCTTCCTTTGAGTTCATAGATTCTGAAAGTCTTGAGGACCAATTGCGTGTTCATCTGTGCCAGCAGCTTCCTGCTCCATTACTTTGTCCTGTGCATCCTTCTGCATCTTTTCCAACTTCTCCAAGGTGACAGATTTGAGAGGGAGAAGTTTAGGTTTACATAGTACCATTGTGGGCTGCTCCTCCTGGTATACAAGTCCTTGTTTAGGGAGCACTTCTTGAAATGTTCCTTGTCCTTCAGGCATTGTGTATATTATTACTGATCAATGATTGAACTGCCAAGTTGACTAGATTCAAAATCAGGAAGGAATACAAGACAAAGCCAAACCAACCTAGTCTCTGCTCACCAAAGTGCTAAATATTAAGCACTATATAGAAGTCACACAGAATGTGTAATTTACATGAATGATGCATGCAGGACTGGTATTGGCACAAGTTCACTCTTGTAACACATGAAAGAATATACAGATTTGTGCCAACAGTCCACATGTTCAGTTCAGTTTATTTCAGTTCAGTCTAGTTCTTGACTAGCATCAATTATCAAGAATCACACATCTTCACTGCAGATTAAACACCCTGTTGATGAAAAACAAATAGCAAAACCAATGTTTAAAATCATTTATGCTGAGTAAGCTTCATTATTTTTATTTACGCCTGCGATCCAGTTTTATACTATCAATAAAGATATCGTTATGAAGTGTATGTAAGGCGGAAGCCATATAAAATTAATTGTTTGGTTCTCGTCCCTGCCCACATCATTTTCTGGAGATTGATCCATATTTTTGTTTGTCTTTTCTTCAATTTCCAAGTACAACTTTTGATTTTAAAGCTCCAGCAATTCATCATGATGATACAAATATATGACATACCGGTACTATACCAACCAGCAGCAAGTAAGGTATAGAAGCAAACTCGTGTGCAGAAAGATATCATTTTCATAAAAATTGTCAAGATAAAATAAACCATTTTACCCCCAACTCTGTCATAGTGTCATAAATGTGTAGTAAGCTATGCAGTTTAGGTTGCATTTACAGTTTAGTCATAAAAATATATATGAATGAACCTCTAATTTTACATGAAGGGGGCTGGCATTTTCTTCGGAAGGGGGTGGGTCCCAAATATACTGGGGGTCATAGAATTGTTACACCAAAAATAGGGGTGTCATAGAATTATTAAGGGCTGGTGACTCAAAATTTTCGTGCACTGCGCTCGCATTCTTTAATTTCATAATCAAAATTTGCATACAAACTCATGATCTATCATGTCTATAGCTATAAAATGCAATATTTTTACGCACTTTGTGCGCCTTCTTTACACTTGTAAACGATAAAAAATTTAACACACACACTTTCTACACTCTTGCTGCGCTCTGTGCCTTAGTTCCAGCAATGAATAATTTGTCTCGAGTCTGTGTAGGTGGAAGGGTGGGGTCATAGATAGGGAGGGTCAGTAAAAACATTTTGGCGCGATGGGGGAGTCATAAAAAATTGACTCGGTCACCGACATATTTGGGATCTCCCCCCTTCCGAAGAAAATGCCAGCCCCCTATGCTTACATGATAAAAATGAAACGTTTTAAGCTTTTAAGCTTTAAAGCTTTTACCATGTTTACTACTAGTAGTAGTAGCATCATCATAGCATGGCAGTACATGTACAGTAGTCATCATGGCCGGATGGTCGACCTAGGTTTCATTAAATATTATCATTGAGGTATAGGACTTTTTATTTTTTTTGGAGAAGAGCAGGTAGGGCAACTACTTGATTATATTTCTACATGTTCATACTACATACTCTGAAAATTTTAGAAAATTCGACGAGTCCGCTTTTTTTTTTTTTAATCACATTTTGTTCCTAAAATGGGGTTTAGTGCCCTCAACGGGCACTCTCTCCATAGGGCTACATCATGGAATAATTGATAGGAAGAGGCACTCCCTAATTAGCATGAGGCCGCATTCTTATTTAAATTAGCCATTGTGTTATAAATTCATATTCATGTTTACCGGTAGCACTTTACACCACCACGTAGGGTAAGCCATGAATAATTTAGTGTTGTAGGCCTAAAGTCAAATAAGCTTCATTCTTTCCAGTCTTGAACAAAATAGAAGGCGGAAGCGGGAATCGATCTCGGTACCTCTCGGGTGAAAGGCACAGCGCACAACCACTAAACCAAGTAACTATCTGCTGTGAGACGTGTGATTTTAATCCTTGATATTGCTCAATGGAATAAATCGTGAAATTAAATCAATAATAAAAGAAGCAGAGTTTTATTTAGGGCTCAAATTGGAGAAAGCTCTACTAGAGAAAAGGGAAAATATTTGTCTTTGCTCTAAAGAAAATATTTAAGTTAGAAAATAATCAAATAAATATGATTAAATATTTTGAAACAGAATGTTACGCCTATCGCCTCTATTGGAAAAAATTTATTTATTTATTTATTTATTTATTTATTTATTTATTTATTTATTTATTTATTTATTTATTTATTTATTTATTTAATCACTAACATTTATACTCACTTCATCACTCACTCACTTAAAATCAATCTCATTCTGATGACAAAACAACCCGATTAATTATATCATGAACAATATTATTTAAATTATTTAAATTTTTTTAATTTGACCAAATATTTTTATAAATGTCCCAGATAGATCAATTTGATTGTAGGTGCATGCAGTAGAAAATAGTCTAAAGACAATATATGCAAAGTTTAAGGCCTATTATGGTGGGTATGCTTTTGGAGCTACATTTTATCTCAGGTCGAAATATGGTGAAAAAATGAAATGTGTAAAAAACGCGTTTGAAAATTAAAAAAAAACGTTGTTTTTAAATCTTTTTATCCGATTTGCATAACTTTTAAAATTTTGTTTAATGTACATGTATTATCAAAAGTGCATTATGTTAATGTGTCTAATAATGAAAAACACATTGATATAATGAGGATTTTTTTATTTCTCTTGACACCTGTCTCACTTTAACTTCAAAATGGCAATTTATTGCTCGCATTTATTTCGAAAAATAATTCATCCACCAATGCCAAGAAATCTACCGTCACCACTGTCTATTTTACCATAATGACAGATTCAGTAATCATCCATCTTACAAAATAATATTGTGTGAAATAATATATGGTCAGTAAATCAATCAACCAATCAACACCCTCCTCTCAATCACTCTTGCATTCATTCATTTACCTGTTATACCTTCACACTTTTTTCCAACAATCAATCATCAATCAATCAATTCATCAATCAATCAATCCATACATCAACATATCAATCAGTCAATCTGTCAGTCATTTAGTCTCACGTCATCACAAGTCATACAATTAAAATTGATCGACAACTTGATTGGTCGATCAGTTCATTGTTTGATGGTTTGATAAGTCTATTGATCGAAATTGACTATTATATAATTATTAATATTGTTGTTGTTTGATTGATTGATAACTTGAAGAATTTATTTATTGATTAATTCGTTGAGCCGTTGCAAGTGAGTACGTGAAATGTTTAAGAGCTGAATTACTTCAATAGGCCTAAATTAAATAAATAAACAAGCAAATAAATAAATTAAGTAATTAAGTAATTAATTTATACATTCATTCATTAATTAACTAATTAATTATTAGATAAATGAATAAAAGTTGTGCAAGAAAAATCAATGCAATAGATGTCCCATTTCGTTTAGGGCTATACATCTGTATATTTGTTTTGTTTTCATAAAATTGTTGTAGGCCTATTTCTCTTTTGAAATCATTAGGGGCTGTGCAATAATTATGAGCCCTGGGGGAGGGTAAAATTGGGGGGTGAGGGGTGCGTTTTAAATAAAACGCTCTAAAAAGGCTTCGGAAAACAGTACGGAAACGCTTTAATATGCAAATTTTCCTGCTCGCTGCGCTCGCAACATAATAAGCCATACCGCATGATACCCGCAAATTGGGATCCCAAAAAGTTGGCATGTGCAAGGGGGGGGGGCTTAGAATTTTTGGTGGACCGAGAGGGGGGTGCAAGCGATTTTTGGCGGGCCGTTCGGGAATTTTACCCCCGGGGGCGCATTATGGGTCCCCGGGGATAAAATTTCCAAACGGCGTGTCCAAAATGCCCCCCACCGCCTGCCAAAAATCGCTTATCTGCAAATAAAATTGTGACACCCCCACCCCTTGTTGCACATCCAAATTATTGGGATCCGATCCCGCAAACCTTAAATTAAATAGATTCATCAGATTGGTGGATAGGCCCTCCTATAGGCTTACAGTAAGAAACATTTTTTTTTAACAAAACCGATTTTTTACTCATTATTGACCATAGGCCTATTAAACAGGCGAAGAATTTGGTTTTGTTCAAAAGACAATTTGCATATTTAAGCGTTTCCGGCGCGTACTGTTATCCTAAGCCTTTTTAGAGCGTTTTATTTAATAGGCGAGGCCTACCATGAATATGTGCAAAAAAATCCCCTTCTTTCCCCCCCAGGCTCAGAATTATTACACAGCCCTTGATAATCTCCGGGGAAAATCTCCAAAATCATTCAATCATTCTTTTGATAGACCTAAACTCTTCTAGTAGGGATTTTAAATACTATGAGTAGGCCTACACGTAATTCAGCAAGTGACATATCAGTGCAATGTACAAGTGATATAAACGCCGTGCATCAGTGTGTCACTTCATTAATATTACTAACCGGCTCACGCGCTGTAGTGTATAAATCAAAATTCAAAACACTCGGGTGATTATATAATCAGTGGCCTCAGCTCAATTGAGGGCGTTTCAAAACAAACGAGGTCAGTGGAGGTCAGTGGTCTCAGCTCTCATAGCGGGCGCACTTTCAAGCTTGGTACTCGCATTGAACAGACAAAGTTCGCAAAACTGAATGGCGGCTTTATTTGTCAACCGTAATTAACATGATCAAGGGGTCGAACATGAATATTCATAACCGATCGATAACTGGACTCATTTTCTACCAAGCAAACCAGCGGGATTTGTCATAGGTTTGCGTGCTTAATAGAATAACCGTGAATTTAGTGTCACCCCCGTGGGCTACATGTAAAGACCAGTTATAGACAAATGGCCCTAAAATAAAACGGACTCGTGCGAATTTCCTCAAATTTTGCATATGATGTAGATTTAACATCTGGAATGTAATGCAAGTGATGTCGTTGCTGCTCTTCTAAATTCATTTTTAAAATGTCCGCCCCAGACCAAGGTGGGATAAAACATGATGTATGTACATACAGAACTAGCTAGTATTTAAACTGTACACATGATCTGTCAGACTGTCACAAGAATCTGAGAATCATCTACTTACTCTGTTCAAAAAGAAGCTGTATAAAAATGTATACACTACAGTCGCTCTAGCGGTCTTCTCTGACCAGATACACTGCTGCCATGACTGTAGTCTCGCGGCCAGACTGTATGTGGCTATCACGAACATACATGTTTGTTACACGAACATACATGTTTGTTAGGAGGATCGACGAGTGTCAGACCGACGCAAACTGGCTGTGTAGGAGACTACCATGACTGCAGCTCGGCACAAAAAGAATGTCTGTTTTGCAAACAAATCATGTTAGTGCGCATCTCATAGTACACAGTACATCGTAGACCTCAATGCTCTATTGTATGAGAACGAAGCATTCTACGTATGATGTTTTCTGAACCCGGAAGTAAACAGTGTGTGGAAACTGAAAGAAAAGGTTACAAAAATCAGCTGATCGTGACTGAAATCACTTCTCAGTATTTGGTTCAACTTCATTGAACTTTAGAAGTAGCCTGACGATATTTTATTTATTCTCTTCAACTCCCGAGGTTCGACGTGTACGTGAAAGTGAAGTACATGTTACTCTAGCATTGATTGATCGTCAGGTAAGCTTATCCATCAATCATGTTTGTCAATCACATGATCATTCATGATTCCAAATCCAACACATTCTCACATTCACAAAAGGTAGCCTACCGAATAATCAGTCCCAGAACAAAATATTAATTTCTGACATGATCGTGTTCTGGGTCTGAACTGTTTCTATATGAAATCTTGATGGCAAATTGGACAAAAGAAGCACGTGGTTCTACTTGACAGCTTTTTATAGGTACATGTTATGTATGCAGAGAAGATGAGACTCATCTTCTCTGATGTATGCTAGGTGAATTCAAATTTGCCATCAAACCAGGGTTGCCAAAACTTTTTAGCCCAAGTCGCGGGTATTAGCCGTGAAATGTCGCCCAAATAGCCAAAAATTCGCCCAAAATTTTAAAGTCGATTTAGGGGGGTTCTACACCCCCGTTTTATTTTGAAATTTTTGGAAAAGTGTCGAAATAAATTCTAAAAAAACAACAAAAAAACTGAAAAAAATAATTTTAAAAAAAAGCGGAAGCAAAAATTTAAAGTCGATTTGAGGGGGTTAAACACCCCCTTTATTTTTGAATTTTTGGGAAAATCTGAAATAAATTATCAAAAACTAAACAAGTTTTAAAAAAATAAAAATTAAAAGACAGCTCAGGTGTTTTTTTTAATGCTGAATTTTTGTTATAGGCCTAGGCCTGCTGTAGGCCTAAGGAAAATTTATTTGTGATTTTTTGTGGAAATAGGCCTATTGAAATAAATTATATTAAACTAACAAAATTTAAAAAATTTAAAGTCGATTTGAGGGGGTTAAGGGGGTACTACACGCCTGGCCAATTTTGTGCCTGTTTTTGCATTTTTCTCAAAAATTATAGCACATTGGTGACAAGTAAGATATGGCCATGTGTCTTGAACTCGCCCCATTTTGCGTTGCGCAGCCTTTTTGAGCTTATTTACACCTTCCGAGGTTTAAGTTGACATAAAATGTTAAATATGCACTCCACCCCATACAAACTATACATTTCCTGAAAGGAAATTGCATGAGGAATCCATATATGCCATTAAAAAAATTGTAGGGGGTATTGTTAAGTTGTCCTTGCCCTTATAATATACATATCTTACTTGTTTGTTACCAATGCGCTATAATTTGTGAGAAAAATGCAAAAATAGGCACAAAGTTGGGCAGGGGTGTAGTACCTCCTTAAACACCCCCTTTATTTTTGAATTTTTGGGAAAATCTGAAATAAATTATCAAAAACTAAACAAGTTTAAAAAAGATAAAAATTAAAAGACGGCTCAGGGTTGTTTTTTTTAATGCTGAATTTTTGTTATAGGCCTAGGCCTGCTGTAGGCCTAAGGAAAATTTATTTGTGATTTTTTGTGGAAATAGGCCTATTGAAATAAATTATAAACTAACAAAATTGAAAAAAAAAATGTTTAAACTGCAAATTGAAATAATGAAAAACTAACAAACATTTTCAAAAAAAATAAATTGCAAGGAAAATAAAATGTTGACTTTTGATGTCTCAGCTTTTGACAGGGTTCTGCACTATCTTTTTAATTTTTGGGAAATGCTGAAACAAATTATAAACAAACGAACAAAAATTATTTTAAAAAAATACCAGGAAAACAAACACGTTTAAAGAACGTTTATTAATAGACATGCCATTCATTGCAATATATAGGCCTACACAAATTTGCCTTCAGCTGAGTGATAACAACATGTGCATGTACTATTTTTAATCAAATTCAAAACGGCCGGTACTTTTGATCATCATGCCGTTTCAAAAAAAAATGTGCGGTAGGTGTTTACACATTTTTATTTCAAAAGAACCGCCAACGGAAAAAAGAAAAAATTATGTTGAAGTAGAAACTTGGCAGTTGGCACGCCGCTGACACTAAAAAGCTACTTAAGTCGTCTTAAACCACTTGTGAGCAGGGTTGTACATGTAGATAGGCCAATTTCTATGCCAGGTGGCAAATTATTGCGAAGCCGAGCGCGCGTAGCGCGTGGAGCTCTCGCACTTCCGGCCGGGGGTCCAGGGGCCCGCTTAAGGGATATCACCCCCCTATAAAAAAAAATTTTTTGCTCCGCCCGGCGTAGCTACAACCCTGCTTGTGAGTATTTAGATGGGAATATTCTAAGGATAATCCTCGGGCTCAAGTGGTCTTTAGCAACAACATGTGATGCGATTAACCAGCCCCCTCCCTGTGCGTCCCATTGTTTGCTTACTGAAGTAGTTCTTTGGTGCTTTTGTTGAATGACCATTGGTCATGATCAAAAAATAAGTTTTTCAGTCGGCTTTGTCACAAATCGCCCAACATTCAATACATTTCGCGGGTGAGATTTTCAAAGTAGCCCAAATGTCGCGAAATCGCGGGAGCACTTTCTTTGTCGCGGGACGGAAGTTGAAAATCGCCCAATTGGGCGCCCAAATCGCGGGTTTGGCAACACTGCATCAAACTGCATCATTTTATATACGGTATCAAATTCAAGCCCTTGAGTAAACAAAGCCAAAACTGAAAACTTTTTCTTCATAGCATTTTCCGTAGCAAAGTTACATCTTGTCAAAGATTGACTTTCATCAAACAATGTCAAAAAGATTCAGCTAGCAAAATTCCCCAAAACGGCATTTCGGGGGTGTTTCTAGATCTTAGTCTCATTAGGCGAAAGTGAAAGTCGATTCGAGTTTATCGTCCCCGCCAAGGCGTCACTTTTTGGTAACCAAAAACACCGTCAAATTTTCAAAAATGCCAAAATAATTCATTATTTTCAAAGTATCAGTGTTTCACCAGTTTTAGCAATTGGAAACATATATTTTTGTTTGTAAAACATATAAATTCATAACTTGAAAGCAAAACGAGGCCCTTTTCTAACTTTTCTAGTCTCATATAAAAACATGTTTATAAACAACATGTATGAGTGTGGCTTTAAATCAACACGCATTTTAGGTCAATAATGAAATCTGATGAAATAATGAAAAATGAAAAATGAAAAAGTCACCTCACCAACCGGGGAAAAAAAAGGGACGATAAACTCGGAATTAACTTTCATTGGCCTTATGATAGTGCTCAGCTTTTTTTAATGGAACTGCTATCAAAATCCCTCTAAAATTCCATGAGCGATTGTCTTATCACCATAAAAAAAAAGTGAAGTATAGAAAACATATTTATGTAGGTTTCCTTCTTCGGCCAGTTGTTTTAAATTTCTATGTAAATACATGTATGCATTGACATTGTCGGCGAATTTGACTGACTAGCAAATGTGTTTGCCTGGCATACCTACTTTTTAATCCCTATTCATGTTACGTGAATCATGCCATTGTGGAACGGTCTTTTGTCTACCTCTCTGTTTGTAAACAGACGAGGAGGTCAAAATTGTCATCCTCGCCGAATATGAAAGACAGCGTAATATTACGGCACTACATGTACTTCCGTGGTCCAGGTACGCTGTGGTGATTGGCGATCGCGTAGAAGTTGCGACTCTCCTGGGTGTAGTTTACGATGGGGTAACTGACAGTGTAGACTAGTTCCAAAGATGAAAATACCGCAGTGTAAAGAATGTCATTTTTTTAGAATTCTGTGGACGGTGCTGTGCATACACAAACGTATCCCCATTAGTCCGAAACACTGCCTGTCCGAACTAAGGATGTCTACGTTCTGGTTCTGGTTGATTACTCCAACTAAGCGGGATCCCGCATCAGCGTCGGAGGAGGTGACCTAAAGCAAACTTGAGGTGAGTCGGTGTCGTCAAAAAGGTCGCGGAGCCTTGATTTAAAGATTTTTGAATTTGGGGCGTCGAAGATGTGATGAAACGTTTAAACGTGTAACCGCCCGTTAAATGCACTATCCATTTAGAAGAATCGCTAACCGTTTAAACGTAAAAAAAAAAAAATTTAATCAATTTTTTTTTGTGTGTTTGTGTGTGTAATTTTTTATAAAGTATTTATATATTAGAAAAGTTATGCAACCCTTCACGACCTGATTTTACCTGTTTACCTGTCGTCTTGGGCACTCTGTTGGAAGGCACGCCCATCTAATTTTATCAATACTTGACTATAATAGAGAGTGATTTTTTCCATGGTGATGCTCCCCCTGTACTCGTATTTGTCATTGTAGTTCTCTAGAGGAAGGAGTCGATGCTGTTTTTAAAGCAGTTGGTAGACTTGGCATGAACTACGTTTACTGGCAATCTATTCCAAACGTTTACTTAGATGAGGTCTCCTCTGTGTCTCCTGAATGCTAGTGTGGGGAGTTTTAGCCCAGTTTTGGCATTGTTTACAGTGTAAACAGAAAGTGGGGTTTTAATTGGCCAATTGAATCAAGTCATCCCCGGTGGGTTCAGTCTTCACTGACAATGTGTACGCATGATGGTTCCAATTAGGGGTACTTTTCAAGAAATGTCCGCGGAATTTTCGAGGACAAAATTGTTCGCGATTGTCCAAATTAGGGGTGTTTTGGAGCAAAATTGTCCTTGACATGAAAAATAGGGTGTATTTCTAGGACTTTCGTCCGCGTTTTACCGCTATAGTTTTAGTTATTGTCCTCATTTCCCCGTGAAATAGGGTGAAAATTCAAAAGCGTCCTTGAAATGGTAAAAATAGGGGTATTTATTTCGGAAAAATGTCCTTGATTCCTCGTGATAAGGGGGTCAAATGAAAATGCATCCTCAAAATGATAAAAATAGGGGAGGTATTTGGGGGCAAATTGTCCTTGATTTCGTGCAAAATAGGGGGTAAAATAGCTGCAAATGTCCTCGATTCCCCGTGAAATAGGGGTCATTTTCAAATCCTGGAACGGTCATACGTCCTACCTTTAAATACAAAGTGAACCCACCGGGAAGTCATCATCATCATATAGTTACCTCATTCGCTGAACAAGCTGTGTTGCATCGTGCGACACAGGCATGCATGACCTAGTTCTTTTTACACAATGATCAGAACAAGCGGTCGGTCAGACAGGGTCTAATTCTGCATAAAACCGGGCGCGTTATTTCTATAGATCTGCTGCGCATTCAAATTGCATTGTATTGCATCGTAATTTCATTTGTGTCTATGCTAATTATGTTTACACAACATGAACTCATGTGTTTTCAAGCAAATTCGCCGATAATAGGTGATCAAAAGCGATCGGAATGTTACAAAAGTACAGATCGCATTCAGCTTACTTCATATGAGATGATCTTGGGAAAAATACGGCATAATTTGTCTTGGTGCTTGCGGAATGCCATGCAGTAAAATATTAAAACGTTGCGGTAATTTATGATTGACAACTAGCAATCGGCGTGTCCTTCGTATCCTCTGCTGTCAATTTCTTATCCACTCACTAATCCTCACAAAAGCTTTGTGTTGATTACGTAATGTGTGGAGGCAAATTGCAATAAGTACAATGAAATAATGAGTAGGGCGGGCTCCGAGGCGGGTTTCTTCTTCATCTTACGTAACAGTATTGTTCTCCAAAAAACCCCGGAAGCTTGTCGTTTGGAGCTCTAGCTGAAATACAGCAAGATAATGTAAGATAGTAAATGTAAACCTGTATTTTAGCTAGAGTATCTCGAGCTACGGTCGGTGCAAAATTGTGTGAATTTTATTATTATCAAATATCCATGATTATCTGCTTTATCCTCAGGCTATTGATGTTGAATTGTGCATACATGTAGATTAGCCCTGTGCTCAAAATGGACAATATTGGACAAACCAGGTAATGTATAAATATAATAATTGTAATTTGTGCGAAACAAATAGTTCAATTTCACACATTTTTAGTTGCCACAAATATTTTATTTGTGACTTTAAATCCATAATAAACAATTTTGGCCAAATTTTTACTGTCTCACCAAAACTTCGTACAGAATGAGACTTAGTAGACTACGTACCGTACACCAGACGATCTGGCCATTTCCGATGTTGATTAAGACACTTCTTGCATCAATCCGGAGATGCGGAAAAAAAATGCGGAAGTATCTTAACCAACATCGGAAAGGTAAGATCGCTCCGGTTAGTAGTCTAAAGTACAAAACATTTCTGTTTTGGAGTATATACACTATAGCCACTTTTCTGTCTTTTCGGACATCTAGCCGGAGCTGTATTTCAGGATTGTTTTATTTCTGTTACCCAAAGTAATTGTGAAAGCAAGCAAAACATGTGATTTGAGAACTGCCTAGTTCTGTTATTCTTTGCCAAAATTATGAAATAATATTACTGGTAATATAATTCTGATGTTCTGCCTATGTTTGAACAGAAGACTATGAAATTCAACCAAGATGGTATTATGGATGCAAACACAAATTTAAGAACATCAAAAACAAACAGGATAACATATAGCTTCATGACATTAAGGGTGTTTTAGTATCGATAGTTGTAAACACTAACATCCCTGGGTAACATCCAAAATATCACAGAACTTCATGAATCTGGCTAAGTACTTAATATAAATTGCAACAACAAAGGATACTGATAACAGTTTTCTTCTCATTTAAAAGTCAGTTATAATTTGATTCACCAAATAAATGTTCTTTTTGTGCCTAGGCAACTAGAATTTTGTATACAAATCCAATCATTACCAACCATCCTATTGTTTTAAAACCAATACCATTTTATTTTGAAATATTTTTCCTTGGTCCTCTTTGGTAATGAAAATTAAAAAAATAGCTGGATTTCTCAAATAATAAAGAATCAAAGTGCAGTACCGCTATACTTTAAAAAAGAAGGAAATGTGCGTAGCCTAAAGTTTGTTCAGCTTATATTTAGTCAAAATTATTCGGCTTTTGTTACTGCGCGCGTCTATAAATTCCCAACTCACACTGTGCCCAACTGCGTATGCCATTCTATATCAATACACAGTCTTATCTTACTATAAATAGGGGAATGTTGTATCTATCTATCTATCTATGTGTATAAAGGCTCTGTCAGTTTCAATCCAAATGTCACCAAATTCATACGGGAGATCGAGGAATATACCGAGACTGTAATGCAAAAATTTGGTTGAAAACGGTCAAGAATTGGCTGCAAAAACAGTGAATAATGGGTAAAAACGGGGTTTTTGTTATGAAAATCGGTTACCAGTCTACGCGTCACTGCAGCTGGTCGGCAGTTGTCGGCGTCAAGCGTATGTAATGCGCGATACGCCAATGCGCGCGATAAACGGTGCAGAGCCACACGATTTGCGAGCCAGAGACCAGTGGACATGATATAATACGGAAAGAAGGAAAAATAATAAAGGACAAAAAGGTACATGGACGGGTCACAGGATGAAGCGGTACTATAAAGAAAAATTAAATTTAAATGAGGACAAAAAGGTACGAGTAATTGACCAACGGGTTAAAGTAACTAAATGAAACGGGAACGAAACAAAGAAGGAAAGAAACTATTCAGGAAATGTAAGAAAAAACGAAGCTACAATAATGAGAACAGAATTAAATAAAAAACATGGAAACGGGAAATCACAAGCAGCAAATAAAAAAAAAAAGATGCTAAAAGGAAATGTAAGAAAGAACAGATTTAGAAAATAATGGGAACTGGGTTGAATAAATAAATAACATGGAAATGGAAAATCACAAGCTAAGCAGAGGAAACTAAAAAAGAAAATGTAAGAAGAGACAGGTTTAGAAAAATAAAAATGTACCTTTTCAATGATTCTACCTGTTCAGTAATTTTTCCTGTTATAGTGAACGCTCCCATTTACTCATCTAGCGGGGACCCGCGCGAAGTGCGGGTATCCCGCTAGTTATTATAAGCTGAACAAACTTTAGTCATGCTATTAATGAAAATACCCTTTTTTTGCATAATGATCTTACAACTTGTAAATAAGAATTGCGTAAGTTTGCATTTTTGTTGAGTATGGTACAGTAAATATATGAATTTTGTCATCATTAATTTCTGTTATATTTCTTATAGGAGTGGGTTTATGTGTGGCCAGGTTGCGGTGGATTTCGCCAACATCTTCAAAGCATTTGTAGGTGCTAACTACCTAAGTGTATCATTTATGTTCTCCCAAAGTGGTCTGTTGGTAAGTGACTGGGGTAAGTGGGTAAATGCGTGGGGGTATATATGTAGGGGTGTGTGTATGGTGCCTTGAAAAGTGCTGGCAAACGAGGATCCACACACAATATTTTTTCATTTAAACTGGACAGCTCTGCAATGGGGGACAATCCTCGGTTCAAGGAGGTCTGCAATTGCGTACATGTATATTGCATTCTGAGATATGTCCTCTGTAGTATGTGAGATATAACATCTGCAGTTGCTTGGTAAAATTTCATATTTATACACATACAAAAATGGCAGAAAACGTCATCGGTATTTCCATACTGTGGGCATGTTGGCTGTAGGTAAGCACCGGGGAAAAACACGATTTTGGAAGCCAAAAAATGCACCATGATTTTCCAAAAAATGCAAAATTGTATTCTACAATTTTTTTGGTGCTTTTTAAAGACGTTATAGAGGGTATGCAATAAGACAATACAACGTCACTCATGACAGAGTCATCCTCATTTAAATAAACTTCTGTCCTCCATAAGGTACATTCCAAGGGCCAATTCGCATGATAATACAATAAAGCAGGTTATAGGTATGAATGGTTGTGGAATCAATCTAGAGACCTGTCCCTCTGTCATCTTAAGCTATCTTAGAACTGTCCTCCAGCATGGCTGTCATTTCAATTATTATACCATTCTGGTTGGTTTATTGCATACGCTCTATAAATCCTAAATTACTTGTTACTCAAAGTTGGAACCCATAGAAATGGTCTATAACTTCTTTCTTTTCAATTTTTGTAAAAAAAATGTGTTTTTTTTAAAACGCAATTGCAACCAAAAAACGCAACTCAAAAATAGCAGGGGTCTCTGGTTCAAAACTGCACCTGAGAAATAAAAAAGTTTTCTCTTGATCTTCTTTGTTTCTTCCTTCCTTCTTCCCTTCCCCCTTGCCAAAATAGGCCCAAGGTGTTAATAACACCTTTCCTCCTATATGAGTATATTAACCCTAACTGAACAAATATCTAAAAAGCTCAATTCACAAAGCATCTGCAAGTGCGGGTATCCCATGTGATGTGATTGCGTCATCATGCGAACAGTCATATGGTCACAGAAAGCTTGGCTGGCCAAGGTAGACCCGCATTGCATGGTATGGCCGTGTGCATGTCTGGCACCCAAGGGTCCCTGGTTCAAAACTGCACCCTTGAAAAAAACAAGTTTTCTCTTGTTCATAATTGGATAGCAGAGAAGATATCTCACACTTCCCACAATGCATTTCTTCACTGTACTTCACTTCACTTTAAAAAATACCTCAATTAAAAAAGCTCATCCAGGTCTTGCAATTGAGGTATTTCTTGTCACTATCGACCTATGTCGCATTGAGTAGCAAATCAGTACAGGGAAGAAATGCATTGTGGGACTGGGATATCTTCTCAGGGTTAGTAGTATTCGCTATTTCTAATACAGAAAATGGTTTGCTATACCTAATAAAAAAGGTTTGAAGGTTCAATATCATTCATTTTAAAATAAGGTTCGCTATCACTAATTTTAATTAAGGTTTGCTATCTCTAATTTTAAATAAGGTTGCTATCACTAATTTCAAGTAAGGTTCACTGTCTCTGATTTAAAATAAGGTTCTCTCTAATTTTAGAAATAGCGAACCTTATTTGAAATTTGAGATGGCTAACCTTATTTGAAATTAGCGATATCAAACTTTATTTGAAATTAGTGATATTGAACCTTAGAAGTAAAGAACCTATTTTGTAATTAGTGATAGAGAACGTTAGTGGGATGTTACCGAAACAGGAACAGTTTTCAAGGGATTCTGCCAAATATAAGGCATACATGCAGAAACTGCATCAATCAAGATAGCTGAGATCCCGAGTTGTTGGTATGCAAGTGTTATACCCAGAGGAGGCTTAAAGGCATTCCTACAATGCACTATGATTGGGAAATTTGATCAATATAACCTAATTTTAAAGGCAAAGTCCCCATTGCCACACACACAAAATGGTAATTTTAAAACTGCAGCCAACAAGTTAATAGTTGAGACTTAGGACTGATATTTGATTTTCTTACAGGAAACATTCATATTGTCCCACTCTGTTAATTTTATTCCTAAGTCTCGATGTTTTGAATGTTAAATAATAGGATGAAAACACCAGATATTTGCACACAATCCCAGTGCAAGGTATGATCAACTGTACCATATGTGTACAAAAGCCAGACATACAAGGTCAGAAACCCCATTGGGTTGTGGGAATGTCTTTAAACATCCTCTGTGTTATACCCAAGCCAGTGCCTCCAAGCCAGTGGATGTATTCATGTCAGGGGTTGGTTGGGTGTATATAATATGTAGGGGTTGGTGTATACATGTAGGGGCGTGTTTGGATGGGTGTATAATGTCAGTGGCGTAGCGTGGGTCATCACATTGGGGGGCACCGACCATGATGGGGAGGCACAAGCCATTTTTCGGCAATTTTTCTATGGGATTTTAAAAATTTCAGATCGATTGGGGGGGCCACATGCCCCTATGATGCTATGCCACTGTATAATGTAGGGGTGTTAGGGTCTGTGTGGATGGATTATGCCACTGTATAATGTAGGGGTGTTAGGGTCTGTGTGGATGGATTATGCCACTGTATAATGTAGGGGTGTTAGGGTCTGTGTGGATGGATTATGCCACTGTATAATGTAGGGGTGTTAGGGTCTGTGTGGATGGATTATGCCACTGTATAATGTAGGGGTGTTAGGGTCTGTGTGGATGGATTATGCCACTGTATAATGTAGGGGTGTTAGGGTCTGTGTGGATGGATTATGCCACTGTATAATGTAGGGGTGTTAGGGTCTGTGTGGATGGATTATGCCACTGTATAATGTAGGGGTGTTAGGGTCTGTGTGGATGGATTATGCCACTGTATAATGTAGGGGTGTTAGGGTCTGTGTGGATGGATTACTTTTTGTGGATAATGTCTCAATCTAGCAGCTATTTTTGATTTATATTCTTGTTATTTATACTTTCAGCTTGGTATAATAGGCATTCTTGTGATCAGCTGTGTGGAAGGCCACTGCTGCAGTCTCATAGTCAAATGCAAAAGGCTTGCCATACACAAAATATTAGAATCCCGTGAAGACTGGCTCAATTCAACCATCGAAGCTGTGGAAAACCCTTCACGATTAAAGCTAAGGAAGAAGGTGGAGAGGAGACTAACATATAGTGATGTAGCATGGATTGGCGCTGGCAAGTGGGGATCTCGAGTGGTAACCTTCATGCTCTTGTTTACTCAGTTTGGTTTTTGCATCGGCTATTTGATATTTCTTGGAAATACAGTACGCAAGTTCTTTCCAATGATTCAAAGCACGATATCATTTCCAGCTTTAACATTGTCACCAGCTTTAAGTTCAACAGCTATGTCTCCAATAAGCACCATGCATACAACAATGGTGCAGAATTCAACTACCTCCTTATTTCCAACAAACCAAACTAGCTTATTACTGACAACATTGAATTCATCATCAACTTTATTGAACTATTTCACAACTGCTAACCCAAGTTTTTTGGATAGCTCTATTTCTACAGACAATATGAGTACTATGTCATTCATGACCAGCAATTCCAGCAGTTTGAATCCATCGTCTTCATATCCTGTGCACCTTTATTACATCATAGTTGCTGTATTTGTGCCATTTTTTGCTACACTTGCATTGGTGCGTAACATACGTCACCTAGGAGCAGGTAGTATGGTGGCCAATTTTTCCATCCTTATTGGATATATTTCTATCATGGCGTATATTCTGAGAGGTAAGAATGGTTGATTGGCCTAAAATAAAAGTGTTTTGGTTTCTGGTATATCTTGCCCCATCCCTGAAAAGGGTGCAGAGTTATATAATATATTTATAAAATTGCAAAAATGTTTGAATTAGCTTGGTTGTATTTTGCATAAAATTGCACACAATCCCTACATTTTTACTTTCTGCTATTGTGCAAAACAAATGCCAAGAAGTTTACCCAAATGAATCCAGCCTGTTATATTTGTTGCTTGCTTACACTCGCTGCATCTCATACATTTGCCATATTTTGCCTTGCAGGTTTTCAAGTGAGTCACACAGTTGAGTTGGCTAATTGGTCCACATTCCCCATTTTCATTGGTGGTATTTCCAGTGCCTATGAAGGAATTGGTGTGGTAAGATAACTTCCTCAACACAAACTCCCTGTTGGATTATTAAACAAGCAACAGAAGTTAGTTTAGTTTAGTTTAGTTTAGTTTAGTTTAGTTTAGTTTAGTTTAGTTTAGTTTAGTTTAGTTTAATCTTTATTATCGTCACATTCTCGCATAGAGACCAGCCAATTCTGGCTTATCAGTGACAAAATAATATACAATATAGAAATATAGAAATATAGCACATAATAATACATATAAACATAATAATAGTCAAGGTTTTTTAAAAACAACAACATGCATGTACATTTTGAAAAATAAACACAACAACCTCATCCAAAGCCCCCTCAATAACAGAAGTTTTTATTTTCAGTAGCACCGGAAAACTACCCTTTTATTACCTAGGAATGAAAGTTGGATTTCAATGTATGGTCAGAGTTTGAAAAGGGGGCAAAATGTCCCTTATCCAAGTATGTAATTAACAATAGTAGTCATTAAATTGAAGAATTAGGCACAATACAAGTCAAAGCTTGCAAAATTTTGGTATATAAAAATATTACTCCTAGTTTTCTTTATTTTCAAGTTTCATTATTGCTTACTAATGAGAAAAAGAAAGCAAAACATTATACTGAATTAGTCTTGAACAAGTTTTTTACCTTGGTTATGACTGGCTGACCGCAAAGTTACTGGCTGACAGCAAAGTTACTGGATGACAGCAAAGTTACTGGCTGACAGCAAAGTTACTGGCTGACAGCAAAGTTACTGGCTGACAGCAAAGTTACTGGATAACAACGAAGTTACTGACAATTATTGTAAAATGAAATCTCTGATTGATATGTTTTCTCCATGCAGATCATCCCCATTGAATCCAGCATGGAGCATACCAGACGGTGGTTCCATCAGCTACTCCTTACAGTCATAATGCTGGCCACATTAATCCTTTCAACCATTGGTATCTTAGGCTACCTTCGCTTTGGTAATGGAACAGAACAGACCATCATATGGAATATGACAGCAGATACTGCATTCCCGTTGGTTGTGTACAGTGTGGTCTCAGTAGGGGTGATTTTTACATTTCCATTACAAAACTTTCCTGTGATAGAGATATGCGAGGGCTTTCTCTTTGCTGAAGGTATGCATTGTTTATTACTCTCTTAACCCAACCTACCCTCAATATAGACCACTTTACATCATTGTTTATTATTCTCTTAACCCAACCTACCCTCAATATAGACCACTTTACATCATTGTTTATCAACAAAGACGAGGGATTGGTCTGTCGATATGCCCGAACGAACCGCTTCACTGTTCAATGGCTTTCTTGTACTATATGAAATGTGGTGGGACATTTAAAATACACATGCCCTGAGCAGACTACGATGCGCACGCACACTGCAGGGCAAAGAACAATGGAAAGTACCATAATGCGTGCGCATACTGCCGGGCAATGACGTCACATGTCAAGTGATCTATACTACCGACCCTCAATACTTTGATTAATTTTAATTCAATATATGATAATTGGAACAATTTCTGACCCCCCACCTGACCAGTTGCTTCATAAGAAGTTAAAAATTTAAAAAGTTAGCAAGCAGTTAAAAAAGCAGGTGGTTGCAAAAGCAGGCAAGACTTGTGGTTCAAGAACCGCCGTCTTATTGCAAGTGGGTAAAAAGTTGAAATTAAATCAGGATGAAAACTTATGAATTTCTAGACTGCCTCACAACCTGACTTTTTTCATTTCTTTTATTCTTTTTAATCTCAATCTTAATTAGCTAATATGAGGTATCCATCTCCCTGCTGAGAACTGTGAAATCCCTAACGAAAAGTCAAGTTGCTAAAATTGATAGCTTAGAAATGTGTTAAGTATGGGAGTCAGGGCAAAAATATGACCGAATACTTAATGAGCTATGATTGACAGTGGGTGTAATATTGGTGGTCATATTAGCCAATAAAAATCCAGATATAACGTGAGGCGTAATTACTTATTCATTATCTGGCATACAGTATTTATGAATGTGAATGGCAGTATCATCACATGTGCCCAAAGTCTACATTTAATATGTGGAAAAACTATTCCAGTTGAAATACATGACCCCTATAGAAGACATGACCTTAATCTCCCACACAAGGAGTGTGAATTTCAAATGGGGTTTTCTGAATGGGTGACTTCCCTGTGTGGAGGATTAAGGTAATGGGTGTATGGATCAACTGGAATAACTTACTATCTACTGACAGGTGGAGTGTTTGGGCCAGCCAAGATGCTTGAAGTTGGAGATGCCAACATCCAGACTGAAACATCCCCATTACTTGATAGTCAAGATGAAGTTGATCCAGAAATGTTAGCAGTACTACAAAAACTTCCAGTAGCTGTCACAATTCCTGACTCTGTGAGTTATTTGGCATTATTTCTATGTTTCTTACCTATGCAAAATAAAAAAGCTTGATTGTGTGTTTCCTGTAGTGTGCATGTGCACATTTTCCTTTGAAGCCATTTTGACTGATTTTCCCCCCCCCCCCCCCGGCTTAAACCATGAAGTGGGATTTTAGGATAGTGTCTTTCTTCTGTGTTTCGGGGTGTATGTGGGGGTGTATGTATGTGCTGGTGCCTGCCTGCAACCGAGGACACAAGACATTTTGCATTCAAACCATGGATCTACATGAAAATGAGCACTGTCCTTGGTTCACTGAAATCTGCAGTAGGTCCCAATTACATGCCGAATGCATTCTAGAGATACATCCACTAGTATTATCCATTAAATATAGCGATCTCGGTTGGTAGGCATATTTCATGCTATTGTCATTTCTTCATTTCACTTCACCAATCCTTTCCATGATGTCTTTGACTCTTGTTTTGGTTTCTGACTCTATCCCATAAAGATATGTGTAGCATACATCTTTCCATGGCTCTCTGTGTCGTGATGTGTTTTTGTTAGTTGTCCACCAGGTTTCAGCACCGTAAGTCATGGTGGGTAACACACATTGATTGTACTTGCCTCAATGTCATTGGTAGCGTTTTATCACAGAGGAGGTCTTTTTATCATACCATCAAATAGTTTCCTGTGTTTTCACTAGTTCGATAGTACCCCAATTTCCTGACATGATATATCTGGTATCATACCTGCCGAGCATGTCACATGCGCATTATATAGCAACGATTGTTTCATAACAATCATGGCGGTTCAATAACAGGCTATAAAGTCGTGTGCCAGCTTTGAAAAACAAATTTCATTGAGATTTGCCACTCCAAATGATACAGAAAGCAAACACTGTAGCTTTTCTAAACAAAATTGGCTTGGAAAAGCGGGTTTCAGTGTCTCAGTAGAGCTGATTTGGTGCGGAAGAGTTGTATTGGAGAATTAGGTCTAGCAAGAATTATTGTGTAGATGGGTTTGAGTAAGTGTTCCAGCCAAGAATTATGCCCCTAAATATTTGTTCTTGTTATATCAGATTTGTATGTAACGGTATGATAAATCGTTATTAGGTTTAGTTTCAGTGGCGGCGCCAGGAATTATGCCCCTAAATATTTGTTCTTGTTATATCAGATTTGTATGTACGGTATGATAAATCGTTATTAGGTTTAGTTTCAGTGGCGGTGCCAGGAATTTTTTTCGGAGGGGGCATTAAGGGGGTCAAAATGAATTTCTGGGGGGGCAAAATCTAATTTTTATAAAAATACTGCAAAAAGTAATTTTGGGTTTTTTCTGGGGAGCAACGGGGGGCAAGAGTTCTGACTTTTGCCCCCCATGCCTCCCTCGTGGCACCGCCACTGTTTAGTTTAGGGAGTGATACAGATTCTGTATCGGTCTCAGAGTCTGTGTCAGGTTCAGGCTATTGTTGTCGCCTGATACGTATTCCTCGACTAGATATAATCCGTATCACCCCCAAACCAGTGTCTAGGCTAGCCACCCGTCTGCCCATCATTTTAGACGGACGGTTTGCTTCTGGGACGGGCAAAATTAATGCCTTTGACAGATGCTACATTATAATTGTATGTGTTGACAAAGGCTATTGTCCTTTTTAGTACACCAGGTTTGCAAAACAAGGCCACTGCAACACATTTTCTAACTTTTTGAACCCAAGCAATGGGCTGTAGTAGTCTGGTAAATGTTTTAATGGGCAAATTAGGACAGGCATTATTATTCAAATGATGGGCAAACCTCAATTCCTAGCTAAGACCCTGCATGCCCCAAACCTCGCCTAATAACTATAATAGTATCTGCCAAAACAACACCAGCCAGTATTACAGCCTTATTTGATTCTCAGTAAGACTTTGTCCTTTGTGTTGTCTTCCATCTTGTATGTCTTGCAACTTAACTGTCTACTTTACTCTATCAGTGCATTATCAATTTCAATGGACTCTCAAGTGTCAAAATTGGTCATATATTTCATTTTCCCTTGTGTGTATTTTCAGTTCAATTGTCTTACTCTCAGCATTCAAACTATAAAGCTGAACTTGCAAGTCTTTAATGGTGGTGATGTAAGGGCTGCATCATCTGCAAACCTCAGGTCAGTTAATCGTTCTCCGTCAATGTTAATACATCTTTCTTCTAAGTCTAGTTGTTTGAAAACTTGTCATTCCATTTGAAATCTACACCCCCTGAGTGGGAAATTAAGGTCATGTCTTCCATAGGGGGTGAATGGATTTCAACTTGAATAGCCCAATGCATCTCATATCTTGACCTTTGTGAAACCTACAGGAAACAAACATTTAATTTGTTAACCTTAACACAAAATTTCACCTTATGATGCTTATCAATGTATCACGGTTGTTTGATGTGATCATTTATTAAATTTTCTAACAAAACATTATATAATGTCCAATTCTAGATCTGGACAATACCAACAACTATCCCACTAATATGTACATATATTTATAGCACTTTTTAATATAGATTTTCGTTTTCTTTTCCAGCTTATTCATCTTTTTCTGCTTTTTTGTGATATTTTTTACTCTATAAACTGTATATTTGTGTGCAAATTGAGGGCTCTATTTACATATATTTTCATAGACATATAAATTATTCCTAACATTTCATGATAAAAAGGTTTTTTGAAAATTTCATTGTTATTTATTACTCTTTGTCTGATGTTTTAATGCCATTATACCAGTGTCTACCCCTTATATAGATGAAAAACACATTTAAGATGAATAGCACTATCATTGTTCACCTTTTCTTAAAAATGATGTAGTTTTACATGCTATTAAACAATCATGGTATAAACCCCTAAACATTTTATTTTTTAGGCTTTATGTCTATCGATATATAAAGCCCTAAACATTTTAAAAATGACTCAAACATAAATGGGAATGTCATAAAACCACACTGATGCCAACAGGAGGAAGTGAATCCAAAATGTTGAAAGTACTACAGAACTACACAAAGTATATTATTTAAAGGACTGTCATTGGCTATGGAAATGGGAACCAGCTATGTATGTTCATGTTTGTATGTTTTGACATACTAAAATAGGGGGTGCAAGGTGGTAGATACTTCCAAATAGCCTAATATTAGGTACCCCCCTAGAATTTGCATTTTGCATTTATTGATGTTTGAAGAGGGGGTCATGCAAAAAACTTCAGATATAGGGGGGGTTACAAAAATATTGAATTTGTTCACTGACATATGTGGCATTCCAAAACCAATCATGCAGCACCTTAGCAAACCAAAATATTTGTTTCTTTTCAATGCCTGTGCAGGTAGCCACCTGGAAACGTAACCTGCTGCGTGTCATCATAGTACTGTTAGAAGGAAGCTTTGCTTTAGCCCTCAAGGATGACTACGCATACTTTGGATCATTTGTAGGTGAGTATATTTGGGGTGCTATAGATAAGAGGGTGTGGGTGGGTGTCATATACCTCTCCATTCATAGATTTTGTCAGGAATAGTAAGTGTTGTTGACAAAATCATGCATTCATTGGCAAATTGTAATGTATTGTAGAAATGTTAGTGTGTGTTCCTGATACCATGAAATGTTGTAGCAATATGGGTAAAAGTAGTTACTGTATTTTTTTAATTAGTGAATTTGTCTCCACTGACATTTGAATTGCACCATATCTCTACTCTCATTCAATAGACCTTTTCATACTGAGTAATTCTGATAAAACCCAAAGCACGAAACAATTTCCCCTATCACGCGTGCATAAAAGTACCTCTTGCAGCATCATGTACAGTGCAAAGTTCCAATGTGTAACAGGTATCATAACTACGATGAACTTTCGACGGTCAATTTAGGGACGAGAGAGGTACTTTTGCCAAGGATACGCAACGTGCAATCAAGCGTGTGGTGGTAGTGTTGTGTAAGAGACTGACTGTGCAAGGGATGATGCACATAAGCAAAACGATCGACTGATCAACTGTCGAAAAAATTACAGGCATTTGTCCATCTCTTTCCATTAGTATCTTATTGTGAAAAACTAAGTAGCTGAGGTGTTAGCTTAATATATGCTAGAAAAATATTTCTTGCGGTGACCCCATGTTGACATTGGCTTAATGAGCTGTATTTTCGCACAAAAGGGTGTAGTAATTCATGACATATCTTGTCCGCCAGTTTCGGTACAATTTGACCCCCTAGCTTACTGAATAAATAGTGCGGTTTTCCGAACTTTTTCGATCTTGATTTGAAAATCAATTCTATTGCGCATTTGATCCGCATTCAATCGGAAAATCAAAAAGAGAGAATGACATGACTTTAAGTTGTAAAACTTCCCCCATGTATCCCACAATGCATTTATTATTCTAATTTACTTTGTCTCTGGGGTGGAATTTATACCAATTTTTGTCAAAAAATTCTATACCCAAGGCCCAGATTTGGGCCAAATTTAACACAAATTTGGCAATTTGTCTTAAAATTGTTGTGTGTTTTGGCTCCAAGATTCATGAAATTAGGCCTATTTCATGACAAATTAGAGAATATTTTGAAACAAATGACCCATCTGTATATCAAGGGCTATCCTTATACCAGAGGGCTGAAAAGTCCCTTTCTTAACTTGGTTTGTCCCTTTGTTATCTTGGTTTGTCCTTTTGGTAACTTGGTTTGTCCCTTTGTTACCTTGGTTTGTCCTTTTGGTAACTTGGTTTGTCCCTTTGTTAAGCGCTCCACAGACTCCCGAGTATTAGACGTACTATATTGTATGTAACGTATCTACGTTGTTTAATCTATTGCCATTCTATTTCCAGTAATGTTTAAGTTCTAACGAATGTTTGATGAAGATAAATCGATAATATGTTACATATAATATCTAGTAGAAATATATTATCGATTTTACGTCATCAAACATTCGTTAGAACTTAAACATTACTGGAAATAGAATGGCAATAGATTAAACAATGTAGATATGTTACATACAATATTTTGCGTACAATAAAAAGTCTGAACACTGCTTTATACCTTGGTTTGTCCCTTTATTAACTTGGTTTGTCCCTTTGTTACCTTGGTTTTTCCCTTTGTTACCTTGGTTTGTCCCTTTGTTACCTTGGTTTGTCCCTTTGGTAACTTGGTTTGTCTCTTTGTTACCTTGATTTGTCCCTTAGTTAACTTGGTTTGTCCCTTTATTAACTTGGTTTGTCTTTCTAATTTTTGGCTCCAGAACGGATTTTGAAGACATAAAATGGGGTTGCTGGAACGGAAATGGGGTTTTGTTTGACCTCAGAAATAAGTGCTTCAAGCTCAAATTTGAAGCCAATTTAAAGCTTAATTATCTGTAGTGCAAGGTATATCAATTACACCCCTCCTCTGGATATATCACATGCTTATTTTCTGTTTTACTTTCTTATTGTTACAGGTGCCATCGGTAGTACAACACTTGGTTTTATCATGCCATGTTTTCTGCACATGAAACTTGAGCGTAATCTTCATCCAGTCAGGATGGTAGTAGACATTGCCATCATATCATTTGGTATCATTGGTGGTATCCTTGGTGTCTATGTGTCAGTCACTACCATTATTGAGAATTACTGAAGGTATCATAATGTATAGTTTGGCATGACCCAAAACAAGAGTTTGATCTTGATTTGATTCCCATATGTATCTACAAGGGGTACAGTCAGTGTTGGGGAAGGGTGAAAGAAGATTACATTTTTTATAGGGGGTAAATCTCATTAGTCATTTTGGTCGATCCTTCATGTAATTATTTCGTGTAAGCTAATCCTAACCCTAATCCTAATCTTAACCCTAATCTTAATCCTAATCTTAACCCTAATCTTAACCCTAAACTAACCCTAACCTTAATTTTGTGTATAATTACGTGAGGAGGAACCGTCATTTTGGACTAAAAAGATTTTCAAATTTCTTATTTTTTAATACCATACATGTACATTCTAATCTCTGTATTGAACAGATCACAAAGGTGCTGGGTTTTGGCAATCCAAGACATTTGTTGACAGTCACTCATTTCAAAACGTAGTCATGCATCCCATATGCAGGAGGTGTGCGGGGAGATGACAGTACTGAGAAAAATGGCCACTTATCAGGGTAAAAACAGGGTTAAATTGTGCAATACAACAAAGGTTCAAATTGGAAATCAGGACCAGTTATAGGAGAGCTAGCAATGTCAATGCCACTTGTTTGTCATGTTTATACAAGAAGTCAGGCTTGTTATTATACAGTGTGTTCTTCATTGAACATAAATACCTTACAAAAGGTCAATTCTCATTTTTGGGTGGACAACAGGTATACATAAGCATTAAATTAGAAATAAAATGCCATTTCTTGCCACATTTTGATACTTCATTTGTTCCAATAAGCCCAATATTGTTGACATAGCAACCCTTCAAATTGCGAGATGCTTAAGAGATCCCCCCCCCTCACTTTTAAGATTCTCAAATACCCTGGCAAACTTTTTTTTAATGGGTCCAAATTTCTTGAACATTTGGTATATGGGTCTCATCAGCACACCCTACCCAAGCCAAGTATCCCCCATGTATCTAGGTGTTAGGCGGCTTTTATTTGCACAATTGGACGCTCAAAACACCAGGTTGGTGCTAGCGGCTACCCAAAGATGTCCGACCAAATCCTGACCATGACTTGGCTCGTTGGATTCGTCTATACAGCTACATCAGCATCTCAAAAAATGTCATTTTGCCACATTCCTGGCTTTACTGAAATGGGTCTCATACATTATATTTGTGTAAAACAGTACTAAATATTCAATATGTCTTTCACTGTATTTTGCATCATCAGGTATAATGACCAATCAGCTCATATAATGAATCTATATCAATGCATGTGTATAAAATTTTACTCTGATATTTTGGTTTAAATTATTTAAAATGGAAATTTGTTTTTAAATGGAAATTGGTTTAGGTCATCCGAAGGAAAAGACCATACATGTATGTCATCACGAGGCATAGGTCAGTCAGACAGTCAGTCAGTCAGGCGGTGTGTCAGTTAGTCGGTGTGTCAATGTAGGGCTTTTGGTTAAAATTTTGTCTCATATATGAAAAAAAACCATAATAATTGGATGCTTTACGCCCAATATTTATTGGTCGGCGCTATGAGTTTTAAAATATTGGACTTGACTACATCTCATCCAGTGTTTTTTATCCTAATCCTATTGCAACCATTATGTTATGGTTATATTATATAAAAAGTACAGAAATTGAATCAATTATATTATATACATTATAATATTATGTTCTCAGAATCTTTCTTCCTTTACTATATTGTACAGAGTAAAAAAGTCCAATATATTCAACACTTGGACTCAACACTTGCACTGTGGTGGATATCTCCCTTTTCCCCCAACATTTGTTTTCAACAATAATTTGGCCAAAAATCATTTTTGACTAACAGTCATACAAAAAAATCACACATAAAATCACATCTTTGTCGAAAGGTCACATTTTGACAAAAAAAACTACATTTTTGACCAAGGAAAATATTCTGAAAACATAATGATGATAAAATTGGAGGTTTTTTTTACATAATATACATAAATTTGTGTATTGGGTTAAATCTTTTTAAAGCCATTCAATTTTATATCAAACTTGGGCCATAGCTGGACTATGGGGCCTTTCATGTCATAGTGGTGTTCAAGGTCACACACTGAGGTCAAAGGTCATTTTAGGTCAACTTGTAAATAGGCTGAAATGAAGAAAAAAATTGTCTCACGTGAATGTTTACTCTATGTGTGGGATTGCATGGTGCTCACTATCCATATCTTCAGACAACCTATTTGGGACGGATGTCTCTATCTTTTTAAAGTTTTAAAAGAATTCAATGCAATATGTATAAATGCATACATTTTATACAAAAAATATTTATTTTAATATATGGTTTGAATTTGTGTATGATAGATGTTGTAGAGTAGTATTAGTTTGTCCACCTTTCTAGATGAAGGTGTGCTGCATATTCCTATTGTAAAACATTGTTATGTAGATTGTACCTCAGATTTAGGATTGTACTACTAGTACTGAGATTGCAGTTGTTGGTAGCAGTGCCATTACAGACATATTACTCATCTCAAATTGGGATTGGGTCCAATTTGGAAAATTGTCCCACTGACAGGGCAAAATTTGCCATTGGGTCAGAATCAGATGGGCCCCCACAATTTGGGGGTCCTCTAAATTGCCCTATGCACCTACGCATCTTCCTTTTTAGTCCAAAAACACACCATGTTTTGGACGTAGCCTGTGGGCTGCCATTTGAGAACTAAGCAATATTTTAAGTATATGGCAGACCATGAAATGAAGACATCAGTGTAAAATGAGAGTCTATGTCATTTTAAACGCACCTGCAATGCTTATCAAAGGTTGTTGAGACATTGGGCGCCCCATTCCTTTTTAAAAAGGAATTTGTATTATGAATGTGCTAACCCGAAGGCGCTGAATTTTGTGTCAAGATATGTGGCAGCAAATGGCTGTCGTGTATTGTGGATTTAAAAAGAAATCAAAACTATTTGAGAAATATGAGAGTGAATCTCTGGAAAATACGAGTTCGTGAAAAAATGTTGATATCTCAATTCTTTTTTTAGTTATTTTCATAGGTGAATAACTGTTATTAAGAAAGGCGCATTGGACTATTCCAGAAAATAGATGCACACCCCCTATAGAGGAGTTCGGATATCCAGACTTTTTGTCCAGTCGTGATTGTTGGAAATCCAGACTTGTCCAAAGTGTCCAAAGGCGAAAAAATCCAGCAGAAAACTAGTTCAAAGTAAGAAATCCTGAATTTGAGAGCTCATTTTAGACATTTCCGTGATTTTTCCTTCATTTAATTGGATTTCCAAGCTTTTTCAAGCGACATTGACAACTGGAATTCCAGTTGTTTTCAGAAAGCTGACTTGGAAATCCAGACATTTCTTTGGTTAAAAATTTACTCCTCTATAGTTAGTTTGTGTTACTGACCGTGTACCTATATAAACGGTTCCAAAAAATAAGTCCCCCCTAAGAATTTTTGGTATAATCCAAAAACGACTTGATCAATTCTCTTGTTTTAAAGTTTGAAACATAGGCTGATTAGTTATGCATCAAGTGAACGGGGTTTTGTTGTTATCTTTTATCATCTTCACTGAGAAATACAGCCATTTATAAAATTTTCGGCCAAAAAAAGTTGCACTTTTCTCCATAGGTTTTTTATGCATGACTTTTGGTTTCAGACCTCTTTCACTTGAAGAAAATTAATCAAAAGGAATGTTTCAATATTTTTTTTTGTTTTTATTAAAATAACTTAAGTTAAGATATTCATGAATTATATACTTTTTACACATTTCAAACATGTTTTATGGTTCAGTGAGTAATCATATAGCCATTTATGAAATTGTATTCATCAACAAAAGTTTTTTATTTTTTCAAATATCTTAAAATTTCAAGAATCTAAGCTAATTGAACAGACAGTAGTTTTGATGACTTTATTGTGCCAACGCGAAGGCCGCTTTTGTCAAAATTAATTGACTGTAGATTGGCTCGTTCTCTCTGTGTCAACTATATGACTTAACATTAACAAAATTGGTCTTCTTCTCAGAGCGCTTAAATCATGCACATTTTGGGACAGGAAATTTTAGACGCAAAGGGTGAAATTATATTTACTCATTGCTATGAAAATTTGTAATTTCCAGTGATTTCACGCTGCTGAATTTATCCATGGGATTTTGGGGGTTGTGATACCCTGTGCAAGCAATTTTCTCGAAAATAAGAACTTCCTCCAATATTTTGATGCTTTAAGATATAAAATTAATGTCAATATTCAACAACTGTGAAAGAAATTGAAATCCCGGTGCGTATTATAGTTATGACCCCTGAAAGTGGCAGGACTGCAAATAGGCACCTTACCAAAGAATGAACCCTAACCTTAACCCTTCCCTAACCTCCCACCCCTTCCAAACCTCTCAACCACCCCACGTTCCCCACCAATCAATGTTGGGTACTAGACCTGTGAGCAACATTGCAGGATTGAATGTGTCCCATAACTTGTGAAGCTTTTTGATGAGCATTGTAATATACATTGTAAATGGTTCAAATGTAAATGCTTTAATATGTTAATTCAAGGATGTGTTTTTATCAAATGAACAATTGAAAATTTATACTTTATTATTGGGTATGACTAAATTTTTTATAAAATTACAAAAGATTTATAAATCAACTTTTAACAAATTATAGTTTTTATGATCTATTTCAATAATCATGTTAAGTGGTCTTCATAGGACTAATGTGTCTTCTTGTATAAAGCATTGTTATCTAAATGTTTATATTCATATGTTTTTACACAGCCGTGACGTTAGTCACGGCTGTGTCTTTTTTCTTACAGGTTCTTCTTCTTTCTTCTTTCTTTCTTCTTTCTGTCAACCATTACATTTGCTCTAGCACTCACATGCTTACATCGATTTTGACCTAACTTGGTCACAATGATCATTGACCGTGCCCCTACATGTCACATGAAACTCGTGGGGTCAAAGGTCACACAGGGGTCACAGGGGTCAAAAACGTGATTTCAACTCAAAATGCATCTTCTCCTACAAATTACGTAGGACAGTGACGCCACTTGCACACATGCATTGTAATTACCCAGTGTCTATGTGGTGTACACAGATTTGGGGTCAAAGGTCATTAAGGGGTCACTTCCGGTGTAAAACGAAAAAGCTTCAAAAATTTTTATTAGCTAAGTAAAACATAGCACAGTAACGGTATGTTCACATATGATCTGCAGTCACACAATGTATATGTGGTATTTTTTTTATTTGGGGTCAAAGTTCATTAAGGGGTCACTTCCGGTATAAAAAGAAATACCTTTAAAATGCATCTTCTTCCACAAATTATGTGGGACAGAGACGCCACTTGCACACATGCATTGTTATTACCCAGTGTATATGGGGTGTACACAGATTTGGGGTCAAATGTCATTAAGGTGTCACTTCCGGTATAAAACGAAATACTTTCAAAAAACTTTATTAGCTAAGTAAAACATGTGACAGTAACGGTATGTTCACAGATGATCTGCAGTCACCCAATGTATATGTGGTATTTTTTTATTTGGGGTCAAATCCCATTAAGGGGTCACTTCCGGTACAAAACGAAATACCTTTAAAATGCATCTTCTTCCACAGATTCTGTAGGACAGTGACGCCACTTGTACACATGCATTGTTATTACCCAGTGTCTATGGGGTGTACACAGATTTGGGGTCAAAGGTCATTAAGGGGTCACTTCCGGTATAAAACGAAAAACTTTAAAAAAATTTTATTTGCTAAGAAAAACATAGGACAGTAACGGTATGTTTACACATTAATTGTGGTTACCCAATTCATATGTGTTATTTTTTTATTTGGGGTCAAATGTCATTAAGGGGTCACTTCCGGTCTGAGACGAAAAACCTTCAAAATGCCCCTTCTGCCACAAGTAACATGGCAAAGTGATGCCACGTGCACACATGCGTTGACATTAGCCAACGTCTATGGGCATTTTCATATATTTTGGGGTCAAAGGTCATTAAGGGGTAACAACACGGCTGTGTTCGTGGTCTTAGACCACAGCTAAGTCTAGTTCATTTTATTAAAAAAATACTAAACATAAGTTGTAGAGATTCTTTATTCTTGCCTTTACCAATGCAGTCAATACCCCTGTTTAGAAAACAATCCATACAATTTAAACTATGCAACTCTTTAGAATAATAGTGGACTGGACTTTTGAAAACCGGTCGCAAATGGAACTTTTGGGTCAAAAGGGTGGCTTTTTGGCCTTTAGTGTTTGGGGGTCTCCACTGCCCCCCCACGGGCCTGGATATACCTTTGCCCAACAATAGTAACCAAAGTGGTAAGTCCATTAGTCCTTTTATTTGAAACTAATTAATCTTCTTGCATCCTATGCAGCACCTCTCCCAGTACAACAGATAAGCCTTGTACGTATTTCGTAAATCTTTCTTTGTTTACTATGCTAGTGTTACAATTGTTTTTAAAGAAACGTTTTTTATCCAAACGGTTACATTTTAGCATTTATTCACATCAAAGCTCCCATTGTGCGCCCCATGCATTCCTTTTTAAAAAGGAATTTGTATTATGAATGTGCTAACCCGAAGGCGCTGAATTTTGTGTCAAGATATGTGGCAGCAAATGGCTGTCGTGTATTGTGGATCTAAAAAGAAATCAAAACTATTTGAGAAATATGAGAGTGAATCTCTGGAAAATACGAGTTCGTGAAAAAATGTTGATATCTCAATTCTTTTTTAGTTATTTTCATAGGTGAATAACTGTTATTAAGAAAGGCGCATTGGACTATTCCAGAAAATAGATGCACACCCCTATAGAGGAGTTCGGATATCCAGACTTTTGTCCAGTCGTGATTGTTGGAAATCCAGACTTGTCCAAAGTGTCCAAAGGCGAAAAATCCAGCAGAAAACTAGTTCAAAGTAAGAAATCCTGAATTTGAGAGCTCATTTTAGACATTTCCGTGATTTTTCCTTCATTTAATTGGATTTCCAAGCTTTTTCAAGCGACATTGACAACTGGAATTCCAGTTGTTTTCAGAAAGCTGACTTGGAAATCCAGACATTTCTTTGGTTAAAAATTTACTCCTCTATAGTTAGTTTGTGTTACTGACCGTGTACCTATATAAACGGTTCCAAAAAATAAGTCCCCCCTAAGAATTTTTGGTATAATCCAAAAACGACTTGATCAATTCTCTTGTTTTAAAGTTTGAAACATAGGCTGATTAGTTATGCATCAAGTGAACGGGGTTTTGTTGTTATCTTTTATCATCTTCACTGAGAAATACAGCCATTTATACAATTTTCGGCCAAAAAAAAGTTGCACTTTTCTTCATAGGCTTTTTATGCATGACTTTTGGTTTCAGACTTCTTTCACTTGAAGAAAATTAATCAAAAAGGAATGTTTCAATATTTTTTTTGTTTTTTATTAAAATAACTTAAGTTAAGATATTCATGAATTATATACTTTTTACACATTTCAAACATGTTTTATGGTTCAGTGAGTAATCATATAGCCATTTATGAAATTGTATTCATCAACAAAAGTTGCACTTTTCTAAATTGGCTTTTTGTTTGCATTAAAATGCGTAAATTTAACAAGTTTTTCATTCTAATTAAATTTATTAGGAAGGAACAACTGTAACTTCAATTATAAATCTTGTGTTCATTGATTAATTTAACCAATGGTCCAACAGATTCCTGGTTAGATCTTTTATGCTGGATCCCTATACACTTGGCACACTTGTTTCAAGTGGTCATTCCTTGAATGGTTCACAAAACATTTATATGGGTGGCCGTTTGTTACAAGCGGACAAGTCAGGGACAACACCACCTTAAAGGACTTTGCAGCAAATCCTGTGCAGCATCCGGGGAACCAGCTTGACCAACAGCAGAGAAGAACGATGGTTGGAAGCTATATCACATGCAAGAAAGGCCTATTCATTATTGAAAGACATTAATAAGCTGCAGCATTCATTTTTAATTTATTCACTGAACCAATGTGTGACACCTAAATCAGGAAAAGCTTAAATTAATTTCATTATTATGCTTCTTTTCGATTAAATTATTACTCACTTAAAGGGGAAAAGTTATCAAACACTAATTGAAGCATAAAAAGCCTATGTAGAAAACTGCAACTTTTTTTGGCCGAAAATTTCATAAATGGCTGCATTTTACAATGAAGATGATAAAAAGTAGCTAAAAACCCGCTCACTTGATGCATAACTTATCAGCCTATGTTCCAAACTTTAAAATAAGATAATTGATCAAGCCGTTTTTGGATTATACTAAAATGTCTTAGGGAGGGACTTACTTTTTTGGAACCGTTTATATTATCCATAGGGAGAGAAACTAATGGGAACCACACACTTTCGGAAACCATATACTCGCCGCCTCGCCGCTCACCCCCCTTGATCGCGAGTCCGACACTATCGCGAGTCGGTCTTTGACAAAGACTAAACAAAGTTGGCAGCCTGGACATTTGGTAGACTGAAAAATACTATCTGGTCTAACCATGACATCACCAGATCGCTGAAAGTAAGGATCTACCATCGCTCATCCTCCCTATTTCCACCTATGTATCAGAATCCTGGACGTACGTGAATCCGATCGACACAGACTAGATGTTTTTGAAATGCGATGCCTTGGGGCAATGCTTGGAATTTCCCTACTTGACAAAATCCGCAACAATTCCATCAGACAGAGTCTCAACATCTGGTCATATCTTCATGATGCCTCAACATCGGCTTCCCCACCAAGCCTACATTAATGACTTCAGCGAGAAAGGATCACCAGGTTGTCCACCAACCAGATGGAAGGACCAAATTCAGAGGGACCTGGGAATGAACCCACAAGATTAAGAAGCAAAGACACAAGCAGCATACAGAATTGAGCGGAGGAGGGTCTTCTTGCTAGCGTTCGTCGGAGATTGTCTCATATCCCTGCTTTTATGAACACCAATTATTATTTTGTAATAGAAAATATTTTACTGGCCAACATGTTTATACACACATTGCTGGGTTATTAAAAGAGTCAATAAACATGGATTTGAACTTTTTCGGAAGTAAATCGCCTATTGTAACTTGCTGAATAGTTTTCTACGAAGATGATATGCCTTATCACTAAGTAAACAAATTATACTGACCATTGTGACCTGCCTAGCTTTTATTAACCAATCAGTTATGTATATTGTCAGCATGTGATGGCTATAAGCCAATTGAGAACATTTTTAAGGCTAAAAAAATTTCCAACACTGAACAGTCTGACCGCAAGATTAAATGGGTTAAATAGTCCTTGTCATGTGGGCATGATGGGTCAGGATTAGGTAACTAGGAATTATTTCCTAGCCTCTTAACCACAGGGTTGGTGGGCTACAAATAGATATTCAAACATAGTGTATGTAAGGGATAAACTGTGCATATGAGATTGATGAATGTTTTCAGTCATCCAGTTGTAGTATATGAAGTTTGGAATTAAATCAAAATACTGGACTTACTATTTTTAGCAAAGCTACGTTGCTTTGCTAAAAATAGTAAGTCCAGTATTTTGATGTGCATATGAGATGTTCAAATGGAAACAGTTCACTCCGTGAACAAAAATTGTTAGCTATTGTTGGACTAAGTTTCCAATAGATACAGGCAGTTTTCTGACCAGGTTATTAGCCACGGTGGTATAAAAAAAAGTATTGATATACCGTATTCACTCGATAGTTAGCACATGTGCTTACTATCGAGGGCTTTGAAAACGTGCAAAACGGAAAAAATGAACAGCGCCATCCACAAAAGTGACAAAAGTGTAAAGGGTTTTGAGCAAATCATCGATACACATAGCTATATACGAACAATTAAACCAACAAATTTGTGTGTTAACTACATTAGCTCAGTTGGTAAAGCGACAGAATTTGAATCATCTTAAGAAGAGCGAACTGAGCAGGAGTTCGAGGCTCGTTATAAATATAAACTTTTCCGTTGATTAATTTTTATTTTGGGGTTTGAGCTTTTCTTGATAAATTTAATCTTTTTTTGCTTTGTTTTTCATTTTGTTTCTTTATTGTTTCTTATTTGCTTTATTTTGTTTTGGTTTTTCTTTTCTTTTCTTTTTCTTCTTTCTTTTTTGTTCTATTCATACTGGGGTCATGGGCTGTTTATTCAACAATGTAGTTGGGTATGCCCTCAATGTTAAAATGAGGTGGTCATGGTCCTCTTTGCCATTACACGCTACAGAAATTCCATATTTTTCAAAGGCTCTGATGATGGTTCCCTTCTATCAAATGACTATCATTGAAGACTGAGTTCCGCAGTCTATTTCAAAATACTGACTTCGTTTTACATCAATAAGGACACAATAACTGCGACTTAAACGTGATATGGACATGCTTTTTAACCGCAAAGAAATCTTTTGCATTTTATAATTTTAACCTTATCCATTATACTTTTATGATTTTGTGCAATACGAAAAATAAAAAACAAAGAGCGTGTTTATAGTGAGCCAGATTATGCGGTATTTAGCTGGACTGCCACGCAGTCTATATTTGTTTATGTTTTACTAACCATTGCAAATCTAGACTGCGCGGTAGTTTAGCTAAATAACGGAAAGATTGTCTCACTATAAACACGCTCATTGTGTAACATGTAAAATCCCGCTCCGATTCAATTGTGCCTGTTACATTGTGTGCTTTATTGAACCAGGGACCTTGTATAGAGGCCCTGCATGAAATTATCGATTGGCTCCAGACAAAGGATTTGAACCGGTGTCCTTCACCGTAGTTATAGCGGAGTGCAGTCCATTCAATCAAATGTTGTCATCAACCTATTTGATCGTAGTGCAGGGTTATGTGTGTGAGACGAACTGTCACGGTAGATTGCAATCATGCTTTTGTTGAATGCATTTGAGTAGTCCGCCATATTTACGGGATGATACGTCACATGCAAGGCCTCTATATAGAGCGTGTTTATAGTGGTGTACGGTATTTATACGGTATCCTTATACGCATATGGGATTAGGATGGAATGTGACTTATCCGTTATCTCGGCTGTTTATAGTGACAACCAATAGCGCTATTCTGAATCCGAGGTGGTTGAACTCGGCGTGTTCGAGGTCACCGCAATGCAATGTGGGAGACACAAATATGGTGCCAGTTTCAAATAGTTTGCCGTCGAAACGACACCGGCCATTTTTTAAACATTATTACCACATTACCGTACTACAGCCTGTCTCAAAAAAAATTGTGCAAGTGAAATCGCTCTCTGTGGCAATTAGAAAATACTGTTGTGACATGATACTTACATCACCGTCAAGGGCACAGTCTTAGCTCTCAAATACCGTTTATTCTGTTCAATTTGCTCTTTTTAATCTCGAGATATGCTTAGTTAACAACGAAAGGGTAAAATCACAATTGTGCCACTTTTACTAGGTAATAGGGCTGTTCATGTAAATCATCGATAGCTGATGTTAATGCGTCTAATGAACTCCCCGGGCTCGGGCATTAGACGCATCAACATCGTCGCGCGTGCATTATTTTGTCTAATTTCATAAATTTGTCAAATTTCATGAACTTGTCAAAGTTCATTAACCTATAAGTGTGCAATATTTGTTTGTCTTTTAACATGTCTTGAATGACAAAGAGAACAGTATTTACCATGATAAAATCATTGACATGCATACGTATTTGATTTTACAGCAGAATGTGAAATATTTAATTATCGTTTCATTGGCGTAAGTAGAAAAAGAGAATCATTATACCTTTATCATGATAAAACAGTATAAACAATTTTGTTTTGTTGTGTAATTGATGCATTCTTTTGATTTCACGAAGGAACTCTTGATAAACTTGATGCTATCATTGATTTACATGTACAGCCCTCTTCCCTAGTCAAAGTGGCACAATTGTGATTTTACCCTTTCGTTGTTGAGTAAGCATATCTCGAGATAAAGCAAATTGAACAGACTAAACGGCATTTGAGAGCTAAGACTAAGCCATTGACGTTGATGTAAGCATTATTTCACAACGGTATTTTTTAATTGCCAAAGAGGGCGCTTTTTACTTGCACAATTTTTTTTGAGACAGGCTGTATTTGTTGGTGATGTGTTATTACAGTGGTAAATTTGAGCTCGAAGAGTTAAATTACCCTGCTCCACTTCCTTGAATAACGGCATCGTTAATCATAGCGCTATTGGTCTGTTTATAGTGGCGACCAATACCGTATAAGATGTACTTATACTCTAAATACCGGATAATCTGGCTCACTATAAACACGCTCATGGAGGGACTGTAAACGGCTTCCACCCATTGTACCATGCGAGTTGCTGGTTTACAAATTATCCTCAGTTGAGCAAGCATGAATAATACGTTGATCAACAGACCCTGGTACGAATCCAAGCACAGTTACAGCACAGCGCGTGGCTTGTCTTGTACATTGCGAAATGAGCCTACATGTTTGCCTATAATGACAGACTCTAGAAATGCCAACATAAATCTTCAAAGAACATCATCTTAAGAATTATTTCAGTATCGAAATCAGTAGGAATACCAAGCGTACGGTGTACACATTCCAGAAAAATATAATTTTGTTTGTTCTAGCATTCTGTATCTCCACAAAATTATCACATTTTGTCTTCAAAATCCTATGTAAATCATCTTAAGAATTATTTCAGTATCGAAATCAGTAGGAATACAAAGCGTACGGTGTACACATTCCAGAAAAAATATAATTTTGTTTGTTCTAGCATTCTGTATCTCCACAAAATTATCACATTTTGTCTTCAAAATCCTATGTAAATGATTTTCCATGCTACACAGAAATTGTGTTCGACAAAGGATAGACATTTTACACAATTTTACATAACTTAAAAAAGATATTGGAATATTTTGATGTTTCTTTATATTTAGTAGGGCAACATGAGTAAATAATAAAATTCAAACATAGCGCACTCGGCGCAACTCGCATACAATCGAAGGTCGAAAAGATAATCTGATAACAATAGCTTGACAATAATCTGTTCCAGTCCCTGATTAAATGGCCAAAAATACGCCAACAATGACATAACAGCAAGCCAAAGACGAATTCTGATCACCAAGTGGGTTGGAGAAGTATGGAAGGACATTACAATGAAGGAAACCAAACGTTAGACCTACTGTACATATTTCGATGAGCATAACAAACACCAATTGGTGTCGTATGACCTTTGACATGCATGCATTCTTTTGTCGAGAGTGACATGGTCTTTCAATTCGTGCCGAGTGTCCTTGTCAGACTTGACCATGCATCAGTGGTCATGAAAGGATTCAATTAACCTCTGCCCCAGTAATCCCAAGCAATTGTCTGAAATTGCTCCTCGGAGATGTATCATGATAGTCATATAACGACCAAAAGATAAATGACTGACTATCACTGAGGACTAAGCAAGGGGGTGACACTAAATTCACGGTTGTTCTATTAGCAACGCAAAATCTATGAAAAATTCAGCTGGTTTACTAGCTAGAAAGTGAGGCCAGTTATCGATCCGTTATAGCTCGTTATGAATAATTCATGTTCGACCCCTTGGATCATGTTAATTGAGTTTGGCAAATAACAACGTTGTTAGTTTTGCGAACTTTGCCTGTTCAATGAGAGTATGCTCCCAGCATGAATTATTGATTTTATACGGAAGTAAAGAAATGCACAGTGTATGTGCATGATGTGCAAGCATACTCCAAATATGTACGGTAAATCTGAATAGTGGTCACATGTTAACATATCATGTGTTCGGGAAATCACGTGGCAACATTTTAAGATTTCAGGCTTGTTTACTAGTTAATTGCCATTTGTACTCTTTATTATTTATCTTTGTTAATTAACATATATTTTAAATGTTGATAAATCGTGGTTGGCTACCCACGATATCTGTTAAATTCAATATTTTATGAATATAATTCTACCACGCAGAGGGGGTCACGCAGCAGAATTTCACATCACCTGACTTAGCTACATTTCGAAGCTCTGCTCTTCAAATTCATGTAAATTTCAAAGTTTATACATTTAATATATTTAATATGATACTAATTTTTTGTTATAACCAACTGGTACACGACATATACTTGCTTATTACCTATACAGAAAGGTAATTATCAGCCTTCACTCAGCAAATTGCCATGCCCGGCATATGCAGCCATTCTCCGTCTGGATAACATGACTGTCGCCCTCAATACGTCTGGGCGCAAATTTAAATAACAATACGCTATTTACATATCAATGCGGCCTCATGCTAATTAAAGCTGCCCCATCCAGGAGTTCATCTATGGACTAAGTTCCGCAGTCTAGGTGAAGCTGAGTCCTATCAAAATCAATCAGGAAACAATTTCGTGCCTAAATTTAACACCGGGATTTTTTTCAAATGTATATCCAAGAACTATGTTTTTATTCAACATTTTTTATTCAACATTACTGAAAAAAAAGTTTTTTATTTGACCGAGAATTTTCAAATCAAAAACGCGTATTTCTGAATTGTGCTGAGTTCAACATGTATCGACCGACTTTTAGCACGACTATGCGTAACAATTCGCAAGGGAAATGTTACGTGTAATCCGATTATCACTGTCAGCTGGATCACGCTTTTGAGTTCTGCACCACGATCGATATCATCGCAACACAAAGTCTATGGCATTCAACGCCATTTATTGTTCTATTGTGTCCCAGCAGCTATGTCTGCCATTGAGGTGTAGCATGCATGGGTGTAGAAATGCATGAAATTGGATGTAGGGGTGAAATTTTAAAGTTGATCCATTTATTCGCCAGCGAAGTGTTACGTGTAATCCGATTATCACTTTGTCTATTAGAACGAAATGAGCGTATTTATTTGCCTTCAAAAAAGGTGCGTGATCCAGTTACCAAGGAGTTATGTAACCACTCCACTTTTAATCCAACTGATCTCTAATTGTTCCTTTGGTAAAATAAATAAATAAATAAATAAAAAGCCCACAAAAAAACCTTCAAGAATTGTCAAATGTAGGCCTATATTCGTAGTTAAAAAAAGACCTGTAAAACAAACATGGCAGAAAAAAAAATCTAAATAGTGAAATACTGAACAGATTTGCACTTCATCGAGTCTCGAAGTCCGGCGTTTTCCAAACTGAGCTAATGGGGTTGAGCAGGGCTACGAAATCACCGGTATCGTGGTACCGGCGTTCCCAGAAAAAATATTATAGTCGCAGAAAAAAACCAAGACGGCAAAAAAAATCTTTTAATACAATTTTCCTGCAGATCTTTAAAATATGCTGTTGAAATCACCTCTTGTAAAATATATTTCCACGAACTTTGAGGATAACTGATCAATAAAGTTGAACACGAGGAATATTTGTAAACAAAATATGAAAATAAACAGATGCCTTTTAATTTGTTGATTTAAAATTTTATATGACTGTAGTCTATAACGCTGGAACTCCAGACAGCCCAGACGATCATATACACCGCTGGGATCCCAGAAAGTAAATGCGGTAGAGTCTAACTGTCATCTTGTTTTTCAAGGGTTCATACATGTGCCACTAAATCCTCTATATAGTCCCAACTTTGTATAAAAATTGTGCAAAAGCGGTACAATATTAACAATTTTAGTATTGAAAATCATGTTAGCTGGAACTTGTGAATGTGATTTCTAACAATTTGAAATGAAAACACGACAATTTGAGTGATATTTACGATTATGTGGGCATGAACAGCAGAACAGACGAGGTCAAAACATGGTTAGCAGTCGGATGCCACACGGGGAAATCTGGCCTTTTTATATATCGATAATTTTCTCAAAAAGTAGACCTAAATTCCGTAAGAAATTCACCAGGATTATGCATAATTCATAATTTGCCAATGTTCTTGTGTACAAATCCAAAAGTATTTTGGTATAAAGATGTTAAACATAGGCCTACCTCAATGACGTTTCGTACTACACCGTAGCACTTTCTCAAATTGACTGATCAACTCTGACATTCCTTGTCTGTTTCCTGGAACTTGGCTTTGGTTCTAGAATACGAAGACACATTAAGGAAGCCATCTTGATCCGGCAAAAGGGGGCCAACATCACTCTCAACCGAGACGAGGGCAACCATTTCCTACCCCACATTTATGATCAATTAATCCACTCCAAAACGCCACCAACGTAAAGTTCCAACAGGAAACAGACGAGGAGTGTGAGAGTTGATCAGTCAATTAGAGAAAGTACTACGGTGTAGTACGAAACGTCATTGAGGTATGTTTAAGATCTTTACACCGAAATACTTTTGGATTTGTACACACTAAGAACATTTGCAAATTATGTAGACCTAAAATGTTCTGATCAAGATGATATCAGATATATTTCAAAGTTAGAGGTAATTCGACTTATGTTGTACGTGACCCCTATTTTGTATGTACGAAGAGCTATTTTGTGGTCTGTATGACCACTTTTACAGTAGTTTGTGGCTTGTGCCGTAATGTTTAATAAGATTTTATGAAAATATATCTTACATTGATCGTATTCGCTACAGTAAAGAATAATGTAAGGTTTGAAGTGTCAATAAAATTAGTGTCTGATTAGCCCCCAAAAGAAATAAATATCAGTCTGTTGAAGAGACTCGCGAAGCTTGACAGGGGACGAGAGTCAAGGGTCGAGAACAAAAATAATAAGTAACGGTCTTAGATCATTATTCTTTTTAAACAAATTATCTGTTTTAATAAATTAAGTTGACTTGGTGAGCTTGGCAAACAAATATTTACCCACCCAAAATTCTGAAAAATAAGGTCAAGTTTTTTAGAATGTTTTTTTTTTTCATATTTGAATTTTCAGATGTTTGGTATAAATTTTTGCAACCTGCTTGTAATTCGTACAACGGCTGGCTCCTGCCTAGACCCCGCTGGGGCTTCGGCTCTGGACCCCACCCGTTCTTACTCGCGCTTCGGCTCCGTGCTCGCAGAAAATATTCCAAACAGCAGTTCACGTTCCCAGAAAGGAAATTATTTTCCGCTGCCCTGGGGTTGAGACTAGTCGGGATTATGCACTTTCAGTTTCTCACGCGTTTGAACGGGAATTGGATTGCGTACTTTTTCGATGTCTAGTGAGCAAATTTCTTCAATATTTTGAGAAAATGATGTCAAATTTTCTATTCTATATTGTTTGGTAATAATGTCTTTTGCCAATAGTATGTTTAAAGTTGTAATTTTGTGTGTTTGATCCCAAAGATCGGATATTTTCGTTCCCGATTCGAATTCTGAACCCTTCGCAAGGGTGCCGATTTCGGCAGAACTTTGACGATAATTTTGCCTTTTGGACACTAAAATGCATTCGATCCTTAATTTTGTTTCAACCGAGTCTTAAATTAGCAAGCACAATAAGGTTGGTACCACTTTTATATACATTGATACAATTTTAAAGATTTTTTTTCAAGTTTCTAACCGGCGCAAAGCGTTAAGTGTGTATTTCCCATTGACATCCAAAATGGGAAATACGAGTCTGATGGACATAGGAACGGCGTCCATGAGACTCAGCGAGTCTAGTTGAGACATACATTTGCAGGTTGAATTGTTCGTATATAGGTATGTTTTGAGTAAATAACCCATGACCCCAGTATGAAAGAAAGGAGAAAAAGAAAAGAAAAAACAAAACAAAATAAAGCAAATAAAAAACAATAAAGAAACAAAATGAAAAACAAAGATTAAATTTATCAAGAAAAGCTCAAACCCCAAAATAAAAATAAAGCAACGGAAAAGTTAATAACGAGCCTCGAACTCCTGCTCAGTTCGCTCTTCTTAAGATGATTTAAAGTCTGTCGCTTTACCAACTGAGCTAATGTAGTTAACACACAAATTCGTAGGTTTAATTGTTCGTATATAGCTATGTGTATCGATGATTTGCTCAAAACCCTTTACACTTTTGTCACTTTTGTGGATGGCGCTGTTCATTTTTTTTCGTTTTTGCACGTTTTCAAAAGCCCTCGATAGTAAGCACATGTGCTAACTATCGAGTGAATACGGTAATTGCAACAGTATTTGAGTTCAAACACTTTTCACCATCAATATCAAGAAGAGTATGAGACTGGTCCTTGTTTTTAGAGTTAGGGGGCCTATAGCCAACCATTTTCAATGGTCGCTAAAGCTTTTTTGGATTTGATTCAGTGTTTCTCAATTTTGTCTCTAAAGTAGCAAGCCTTTGTTTGCTTTTATGTCTCTCTGAACATTGTTTCTAGTTTTACAGGCTCATGATGACTCATGATGGTTTTTTTAATCTATACAATAGACTATATCCCTTTCCCTGACGGGCATCACATTGGTCATCAAGGGTTCAGTACGAGATGCCAATTTCATGCCTAATAACACCAGGATTTTGGAATCCAAGCTCTATAGTTTTAGAGCAAAATTACAATGATTGTTTTTTATTTGATGAGAAAATTAACGGGAAAGTTAATTTCAAAGTAAAAAGGTGTAGACCCCTATTGCGTTGATTTCAACTTGTACAATAAACTTCCAGGACGTATGCATAATACATAATAGAAAGTGGTCCGTAGTGTTCTGAGCGTATTAGGCGGGGATGAGGTCGATCAGGTCTGAGGCAGGCCTGAGGTCGAAGTGACTTAGCGCCCTCCTATCTATATATCAAATTCCGAAGTTATAAATGACGTACAAGCATTGGTAAGAGGGCGTCTGCAGAGCTCTGGGTATTCAGCCAAACCTCATCCGTGAACAGAGTGAAAAACGGGTACATTTCTTAAGGGATCTAAAATGAGCGTTTATTGCGTTTCGACAGTATTTTTTGTGGCACATGAGAGCACCTCAGACCTATCGAATTGTATTCTGACATCAAATAATTTTCATTTTTGAAAATCACAATATAATACAAATTTTATGACAAATTATAAAAATTTGATATTTTTCGAATTTTGATATATAACAGTCCTCGAAGTAAATTATATAAATCTAATGATATATTTTAAAATGTATGTAGCAGGGAGGAAAAGCCGCCGGTCAATTGAAAATTTTGACCTTTCATATTGAAGATATGGATTTTTTTTTCCAAAAGACCTAAAAACCTAATTTTTTTGGTGTTTTGGGGAAAAAAATCCATATCTTCAATACGAAAGGTCAAAATTTTCAATTGATCGTCGGCTTTTCAACCCACCTACATACACTTTAAGTATAAATCATCAGATTTATAAAGTTTACTTCGTGTACTGTTAATATCAAAAATATCAATTTTTAATGATTTGCCATAAAATGTGTATTAAATTGCGAATTTCAAAAATTCAAAATTATTTGATATCAGAATGACATTCTTCGTATTCAGAATGCAATTCGATATGTCTGATGTGCTCTAATGTCCCAAAATAAATACTGTCCAAACGTTCATACCCCAGCCCTTAAAGAGGGCATAATCTTCAAAAATTGTGAGCCGAAATAATCGTTTTGATTTATTGAAGCTAACCATTTAAGGTTTCTTTACATACCAAAATACATTTGATCAACTTTTCAGAAATAGGAGAATAAGAGGGCGCAATGAGGGGCCTCTTTTTTTTGGGGGGCACTCCAACTTTGGAGGTGACGCGTATGTAGGGCTGTTAAGACCCCTTTTTCAGCATCGCTGTCACCCAAAGACCCCATATTTTTTTACGAACACATGCTCGCTCCGCGCTCTGTCACCCAAAGACCCCCTATTTTTCCATTTGATCTGTCACCCAAAGACCCTTACAAGTTCAATTTGAACAGCAACTTTCATTACACAGCCGTGACGTTAGTCACGGCTGTGTCTTTTTTCTTACAGGTTCTTTCTTTACACAGCCGTGACGTTAGTCACGGCTGTGTCTTTTTTCTTACAGGTTCTTTCTTCTTCTGTCAACCATTACATTTGCTCTAGCACTCACATGCTTAAATCGATTTTGACCTAACTTGGTCACAATGATCATTGACCATGCCCCTACATGTCATATGAAACTCGCGGGGTCAAAGGTCACGCAGGGGTCACAAACGTGATTTCAACTAAAAATGCATCTTCTCCTACAACTTACGTAGGACAGCGACCCCACTTGCACACATGCATTGTTATTACCCAGTGTCTATGTGGTGTACACAGATTTGGGGTCAAAGGTCATTAAGGGTCACTTCCGGTATAAAACGAAAAACCTTCAAAATTTTTTATTAGCTAAATAAAACATAGCACAGTAACGGTATGTTCACATATGATCTGCAGTCACCCAATGTATATGTGGTATTTTTTTATTTGGGGTCAAAGCTCATTAAGGGGTCACTTCCGGTATAAAAAGAAATACCTTTAAAATGCATCTTCTTCCACAAATTATGTGGGACAGAGACGCCACTTGCACACATGCATTGTTATTACCCAGTGTCTATGGGGTGTACACAGATTTGGGGTCAAAGGTCATTAAGGGGTCACTTCCGGTATAAAACGAAATACCTTCAAACATTTTTATTAGCTAAGTAAAACATGGGACAGTAACGGTATGTTCACACATGATCTGCAGTTACCCAATGTATATGTGGTATTTTTTTATTTGGGGTCAAATCTCATTAAGGGGTCACTTCCGGTATAAAACGAAATACCTTTAAAATGCATCTTCTTCCACAGATTCTGTAGGACAGAGACGCCACTTGCACACATGCATTGTTATTACCCAGTGTCTATCGGGTGTACACAGATTTGGGGTCAAAGGTCATTAAGGGGTCACTTCCGGTATAAAACGAAAAACCTTAAAAATTTTTATTTGCTAAGAAAAACATAGGACTGTAACGGTATGTTCACACATGAATTGTGGTTACCCAGTTTATATGTGGTATTATTTTATTTGGGGTCAAAGGTCATTAAGGGGTCACTTCCGGTATAAAACGAAATACCTTTAAAATGCTTCTTCCACAAATTACGTAGGACAGTGACGCCACTTGCACACATGCATTGTTATAACACAGTGTCTATATGGTGTACACACATTTGGGGTCAATGGTCAGTAAGGGGTCACTTCCGGTATAAAACGATATACCTTCAAAATGCCCTTCTGCCACAAAAGCATAGCAAAGTGATGCCACGTGGACACGTGTATTGACATTAGCCAATGTATATGGGGTTTTCATATATTTTGGGGTCAAAGGTGATTAAGGGGTCACCACACGGCTGTGTTCGTGGTCTTAGACCACAGCTAATTCTTTCTTCTTTCTTCTTTACACAGCCGTGACGTTAGTCACGGCTGTGTCTTTTTTCTTACAGGTTCTTTCTTCTTCTTCTTCTTCTTCTTCTTCTGTCAATATTTACATTGCTCTAGCACTCACATGCTTACATCGATTTTGACCTAACTTAGTCACAATGATCATTCACCGTGCACCTACAAGTTACATGAAACTCATGGGGTCAAAGGTCACGCAGAGGTCATAGGGGTCAAAAACGTGATTTCAACTAAAAATGCATCTTCTCCCACAACTTACGTAGGACAGCGACGCCACTAGCACACATGCATTGATATTACCCAGTGTCTATGTGGTGTACACAGATTTGGGGTTAAAGGTCATTAAGGGGTCACTTCCGGTATAAAACGAAATACCTTCAAAAAATTTATTAGCTAAACAAACTATAGGGCAGTAACGGTATGTTCACATCTGAGTTGCAGTTACCTAGTGTATATGTGATATTTTTTTGAAATGGGTCAAAGGTCATTAAGGGGTCACTTCCGGTATAAAACGAAATAACCTTTAAAATGCATCTTCTCCCACAAATTACGTAGGACAGTGACGCCACTCGCACACATGTATTGTAATTACCTAGTGTCTATAGGGTGTACACAGATTTGGGGTCAAATGTCATTAAGGGGTCACTTCCGGTATAAAACGAAATATCTTCAAAAATTTGTATTAGCTAAGAAAAACGTAGGACAGTAACGGTATATGCACACATAAATTGTGGTTACCCAGTGTATATGTGGTATTTTTTAATTTGGGGTCAAAGGTCATTAAGGGGTCACTTCCGGTATAAAACGAAATACTTATAAAATGCATCTTCTTCCACAAATTACGTAGGACAGTGATACCACTTGCACACATGCATTGGTGTTACCCAGTGTATATGGGGTGTACACAGATTTGGGGTCAAAGGTCATTAAGGGGTCACTTCCGGTATAAAACGAAATACCTTCAAAAATTTTATTAGCTAAGAAAAACAAAGGTCAGTAACGGTATGTTCATATATGAATTGTGGTTACCCAGTGTATATGTGGTATTTTTTTATTTTGGGTCAAAGGTCACAAGGGGTCACTTCCGGTCTAAAACGAAAAACCTTCAAAATGCCCCTACTGCCACAAGTAACATGGCATAGTGATGCCACATGCAAATGTACATTGACACTAGCCAATGTCTATGGGACTTTCATATATTTTGGGGTCAAAGGTCAATAAGGGGTCACAGCACGGCTGTGTTCGTGGTCTTAGACCACAGCTAAGTCTAGTTCTTCTTTCTTCTGTCAACCATTACATTTGCTCTAGCACTCACATGCTTACATCGATTTTGACCTAACTTGGTCACAATGATCATTGACCGTGCCCCTACATGTCACATGAAACTTGTGGGGTCAAAGGTCACGCAGGGGTCACAGGGGTCAAAACGTGATTTCAACTCAAAATGCATCTTCTCCTACAAATTACGTAGGACAGTGACGCCACTTGCACACATGCATTGTAATTATCCAGTGTCTATGTTGTGTACACAGATTTGGGGTCAAAGGTCATTAAGGGGTCACTTCCGGTATAAAACGAAAAACCTTCAAAAATTGTTATTAGCTAAGTAAAACATAGCACAGTAACGGTATGTTCACATATGATCTGCAGTCACCCAATGTATATGTGGTATTTTTTTTTTATTTGGGGTCAAAGCTCATTAAGGGGTCACTTCCGGTATAAAACAAAATACCTTTAAAATGCATCTTCTTCCACAGATTCTGTAGGACAGTGACGCCACTTGCACACATGCATTGTCATTACCCAGTGTCTATGGGGGGTGTACACAGATTTGGGGTCAAAGGTCATTAAGGGGTCACTTCCGGTATAAAATGAAAAACCTTCAAAAAATTTTATTTGCTAAGAAAAACATAGGACAGTAACCGTATGTTCACACATGAATTGTGGTTACCCAGTGTATATGTAGTATTATTTTATTTGGGGTCAAAGGTCATTAAGGGGTCACTTCCGGTATAAAACGAAATACCTTTAAAATGCTTCTTCTTCCACAAATTACGTAGGACAGTGACGCCACTTGCACACATGCATTGTTATAACACAGTGTCTATATGGTGTACACACATTTGGGGTCAAAGGTCAGTAAGGGTCACTTCCGGTATAAAACGATATACCTTCAAAATGCCCCTTCTGCCACAAAAAGCATAGCAAAGTGATGCCACATGGACACGTGCATTGACATTAGCAAATGTCTATGGGGTTTTCATATATTTTGGGGTCAAAGATGATTAAAGGGTCATAACACGGCTGTGTTCGTGGTCTTAGACCACAGCTAAGTCTAGTTTATCACTTATTTTGAAAAAATAAAGAAATTTGAAGCCATTTAGAACTAGAAATTCGATTTTCGAGGTTTTTGTGGCGCTGTTTTGGTTCTCACCCAAAGATTCCATTTAAAAAAGGTTATGTTCTCACCTAATGACCCCATATTTTTTACATTTTGCTCTCACCGAATGCCCTAAATCATGCTCTCACCCAATGACCCCATATTTTTTACATGTTGCTCTCACCGAATGCCCCTTAGTGCGAAAGCGCCAGCCCTACACCTATATCCATTTCAAATTGAAGTGCCCCCCTGCCCTTGGGGACACCCTGTACTTCAATAAATTTTTCCCAACCCCATGTCAAAAAAGAAACATGTGTCGGTGCAGTCCCGTGTCAAACCCTTTATACAATAAAGTATTTGGTACTTTTACCTGTCCATTTGGTTTCTTTTAGCTGGGGTGAGTGTTTGTAAGTTTATATAGCGTTTGTTGTGTGTGTCTGTTTGTTTGTGGGTCTGTGCAGACGTAGACCAGGATAATCATCAGTGGCGTTAGCGACTGGGGAATAGGCACGTACCTTTATAGGGGGCGCCTAATTGTACAATTCAGCATCGATTTAACGCCCCCTTCAAGCGATGAAAATCAAAAATCGTTTGAAAGATCAATTTAAAACCAACATTGAACTTCGTTGTAACTAAAATTAATTAGTGGTAAGCCTTACTTCACAGCAAAAACACTGTTTAAAATGTCGCTGTTTAAAACGGTGGAACAACATTGTTTAAAAGACAGTCCTTGAATTTTAAACAGTGTGTGTTTAATTCATGAATAATACCAAAAAGGAACTTTTAAACAACGTTGTTTAAAAAAGATCGCATTTTGCAAAAGAGGGGTTTCCTTCCTTGAAATCAGGGTCAGATTCATCATCATGGCGGATGACTATGTGATTGACTTGCTCCAAAAGTGGGAAATGCCAGACCTAATTGATACATTCAGAGGGAAGTGTTTGGTTTAAGTTTGATGTGATAGAGTATTATAATGAACACACAGTTGTGTGTTGCACATGCTAAATGATGCAAGCTGTGCAGTAGTATGCAGCCGTGACAAGTGTGAGTGTAACCTTCTGAACCTTCTGAATGTTTAGTCAGCAGGGCGGTTTTCCGCAAGTCGCTAACTTGTGTGGGTTGCGCGCATTTAAATTGCAGGTGTGCCATCGTTTTGTTGTAAGTCTGCGTCAGTGTCATCATTCTGCTTGAAGTCTATTGTGTCTTTTTGCTTGAAGTCTACAGTGTCTTTGTGTTTGAAGTCTACAGTGTCTTTCTGCTTGAAGTCCACAGTGTCTTTCTGTTTGAAGTCAGTGTCTTTCTGCTTGAAATCTGCAGTTGCTTTCTGCTTGAAATCCACGGTGTCTTTCTGCTTGAGATCTACAGTGTCTTTCTGCTTGGAAACCACGGTGCCTTTCTGTTTGAAAACCACAGTGTCTTTCTGCTTGAAGTCTACGGTGTCTTTCTGCTTGAAGCCCACGGTGTCTTTCTGCTTGAAGCCCACGGTGTCTTTCTGCTTGAAATCTACAGTGTCTTTCTGCTTGAAGTCCACAGTGTCTTTCTGCCTGGAGTCTACAGTGTCATTCTGCTTGAAAACCACAGTGTCTTTCTGCTTGAAGTCTACAGTGTCTTTCTGCTTGAAGTCCACAGTGTCTTTCTGCCTGGAGTCTACAGTGTCATTCTGCTTGAAAACCACAGTGTCTTTCTGCTTGAAGTCTACAGTGTCTTTCTGCTTGAAGTCTACAGTGTCTTTCTGCTTGAAGTCCACAGTGTCTTTCTGCCTGGAGTCTACAGTGTCATTCTGCTTGAAAAGCACAGTGTCTTTCTGCTTGAAGTCCACAGTGTCTTTCTGCTTGAAGTCTACAGTGTCTTTCTGCTTGAAGTCCACAGTGTCTTTCTGCTTGAAGTCTACAGTGTCTTTCTGCTTGAAGTCCACAGTGTCTTTCTGCCTGGAGTCTACAGTGTCATTCTGCTTGAAAACCACAGTGTCTTTCTGCTTGAAGTCTACAGTGTCTTTCTGCTTGAAGTCCACAGTGTCTTTCTGCTTGAAATCCACGGTGTCTTTCTGCCTGGAGTCTACAGTGTCTTTCTGCTTGAAAACCACAGTGTCTTTCTGCTTGAAGTCCACAGTGTCTTTCTGCTTGAAATCCACAGTGTCTTTCTGCCTGGAGTCTACAGTGTCTTTCTGCTTGAAAACCACAGTGTCTTTCTGCTTGAAGTCTACAGTGTCTTTCTGCTTGAAGTCCACAGTGTCTTTCTGCTTGAAAACCACAGTGTCTTTCTGCTTGAAGTCTACAGTGTCTTTCTGCTTGAAGTCTACAGTGTCTTTCAAGCTTAAGGTAGAAACATCGGCTTTCAAGCTTAAGGTAGAAACATCGGCTCCGGTGTCATGCACAGATTTGGTTTAAAATGATACAGGATGTGTAGTTGGGTGAGATAAACTTGCCTGCCAAGTTTTAATTTTTGCCAACAAAGCATTTTTGAGTTATGCCATTTTTTATCATTAGAAAACCCCATTGACTCCAGGGCATTGACTTTGTACATAAAGTGGTTTTGACACTAAGCCTCGTTCACTAAAATTGGTTAAAGTTTGAAAATGGATACTATGTTTAAATATTATTTTTTCTCCTTTCTATCCCATTTATAGAACTGCTTTTTGGATCTTTTTATTACAAAAATGTTATCAAATAATATTAGTGACTTTTTTCCAATATATTGGTCAGTAGGCCTAATATAGGGGATATTTGAAGGTAATGTTAGTACTTGCTCAAATTTTCTTGATTTGATCTAGAAACACTGAATGACCCAATTTCATAATTATTGTCTGAGCTAACCATAGGGCCAATTTTAACAAACAAGGTGTCATATGAAAGGTTATTAAATTTAGAAACTTTTCTCGCCAGCTTTTTTTAATAAAGTGTTTCTATTTTAAGTTATGGGTGTTTCTAGATTTCCATAATTTAAAAATAGAAAAATGATTTTTCTCAAAAATAAACACTTTATCAAACAAATCTGGCGAGAGAATTTAGATATTAGGCTTATTAACCACCCCACAAACTATGGAAACCATATCACATTCCCTCTAGGCTAGCAATAATTATTTGTAGAAAAAATTAGGGAATTTCAAAAAAATAAAGAAAAACATAAGAATTGTTTAAATTTTCATGAAACATTAAAAATCAGTGGAGTAAAGACTTATTTTCAATTGGTTATATATTTGAAATGGATACATAATTCTGATTTGAAATAGTGGCTATTTTCCTGCATGGGCCTATTATCCGATGCAATCACATTCACACTGCTCATGCACAGATGCATGGGGCTGAATCCGCTGATGTGCATGCATTCATATGCTACTTGATAATAAGAGATTTTGTCCACTGTATGCAGTATGTTTTACAGTCAGTTCCCCGGTCAGTTCTTCTTGCCCATTCTCCCAAGTAAATTGATTTCAACAAACAAAAATGTTTAAAACTTTTAAACAACAAGTTTAAACAACTATGTATGTTTTAAACCATTGTTTTAAACAACAGCCATAAGCAGCTTTAAACAACTGTTTGATTTAAACATTTGTTGATTAAAAAATACTTTAAACAACTGTGTAGGCCTACATTTAAACAACTAAAGTTTGTTTAACCCAGATGTTTAAAAACTGTTGTTTACAAAATTGTTTAAAATTTTAAACAAGTGGATGTTTAAAGTTTAAACAACACAAGGTTGTTTAAACTTTAAACAGAAGTTGTTAGAGTGACCGGCGTAAACAGTGTTGTTTAAAAATTTTAAACAGTTGTTTAAAATATTTTTTACTGTGTTGTGCACATTTTTCGCGCGCTCCGCGCCGCGCTTAATTATGTATACTTAGCCCTAGCTATACGCAACTGATAATCATCGTCAAAACTCGTATGCCGAAACAGTTAGGGCTGTTCCAGTCAGTGGGCCTACTCATGTCTCGGGGGACGGGGGTCCTTCAAGGAACTTTGTACGGGGATGTGTCACTTTTGAATGACGACTTTCTCTATAAATACCTTCTTTTTGCTGTTTTTGCTACTCTTCAGTATACAAATTTTCAACCAAAAATACCTGATTGATAAAATTGATGAAAACAAGGACAATCCTAAACAGTTATGGAAACATCTAAAAGATCTTGGCTACCAATCTAAGTCAAAAGAGTCAACAATATTTAATATTGTTTTAGACGTGGATGGTATAAAGTGCCATGACAAAAAAGATGTTGCTGATCATTTTAACAATTTTCGCCAGCTAAGAGCTGGCTATATAATTCGGAGATCGTCTTTGTTTGCTAAAGAGATTACAGGGTAGGGGGCCTACTAGCATTGGTTTGAATTACTTTGCGGACCTTTTTTTATGGTGAAAATATAACGTAAGGCCTACTATTTGATTTGTAAGAAAAAGAAAGTAAGTTTTGCCGTTTCAACGAATGAAAACGAGTGAGAATTTCAAAAGTTATGGTTTGAAGGAAATATGACATTAAAAAAAAAGAAAATTATAGTATCCTTGTTAACAGGCGTTCTTAGATTTACATTTGCAGACCTCCTGGAGACCAACACAGCATGAGATGTGAGTGTATTGATAACAGAATTAAAACCTTTATGGATGTAAAAGTCAAAGTAAAAAAATATCCTATATCCTGTATCGTTTTATGGATAAAAATGACTCAAAATGTCATGAATGAAATAATTGATATCTTAAACATCAGTTTTGTCTTTTCAACGGGAAAAATGCGATGCTATTTCAGGGCCTATCTATGATATGGGGGATGGGCATAATTTATTATACATGTAGGCCTATTGAACAATATACCCCATTTGACATGTATTATAAATAGGTAGGTAAAGTATCAATAAATAAAATAACACATATTAAACTAAAGTGAATCAACCTTTTTTATTTTATCATGTTGATTATTAAATAATTATTATGGCATTCAACAAAATGATTGAAGAGAAAACACACAATGCAGACTATAGAATGGAGTAGGTAAGATGCCATTTTCATAGCTTCGCCGGAGTATCGGATTAACAAATTATTATCAACACATCAGTCTTTAGACATTTTATAATGTGCTATAGGAAACTATACATTGCGAATTAAGGGACAATTAATGTGCATGTATAAGGCAAGTAGAATGGCAGTTTTTATTCAATTAACTAAAAACTGCAGTGTATTTCTTAATATTATATGAGATAAGGGTAAAAGGCAGAAAGACAAAAAGTTTGCTGTTTCTGTGTGCATGTTCTCATCATTGATGGTTTGGTGGACTGTCATGAAACATGATGGATCCTAAAAAAGCGTGATCCTAAAAATGCCTTCCACCCAAACTAATTACAAGACCTCTTCTACATTGAAGCTGGCTTTCCCTTTTAAAGGGAATTTTTATTTTAAACTCAGATTGCCTCCAATCTTGTCAGTAAACTCCCAAAGCAAGAGTCTTTTCTTATGATGTTGAATCAGAAGTTTAAAAACCATAAGGACATTGTTCCCGATTCTTTTGAACTTCAAGAGGTCAGTGAAAAATTTGTTCTCAATGAGATTCAAAGTCTGGACATAAAAGTACCGGTCTCGACGGCATCCCTGCTCGGTTTATAAAAGATGCAGCAGAGGTAAATAAAGGTCCCATCACTTTTATTGTTAACTTTTCCTTGAGATCTGGCATTGTTCCAAATGATATGAAACTTGCAAAAGTTATTCCAATTTACAAAAAGAAAAGCAGACTTGATGCCGGAAATTACAGGCCAGTGAGTATTCTTTCTGTTGTTTCAAAGATATTAGAGAAAGCAGTTTTTACTCAATTGAACAATTACTTGGTTGAAAACAAGCTTCTTTATCAATTTCAGTCTGGTTTTAGGGGATCATACTCAACTGACACCTGCCTCATTCATTTAGGAAGCAAATAGCCTCCGTCCGGTTACTACACTGGTATGATCTTACTGGACATCCAGAAGGCGTTCGACAGTGTAGACCACCAAATTCTCATAAAGGCGCAGGATTGGTCATTGCACAAATAGCCTTCAATTGCAAGAAAGTGTGCAATTTGTATAAATAGCACAAATTGCACAAATAGCCAGTTGCTTAAGCAATTTTCACAAATTGCATAAATAGCCACAGATAGTTGCAATTGATGCAATCTATGTCGGACAAATTGCATAAATAGCGACAGGTGTTGCAATTTGTGGAATTTATGTCAGTAAATTGCACGAATAGCCTACAGTTGCAGGAAAGTGTGCAATTTGTACAAATAGCAACGTATGTAAGCAATTTTTACAAATTGCATAAATAGCCTGAGGTGTTGCAATTTGTGCCATTTATGTCAGTCAATTGCACAAATTGCCTACCGTTGCAATAAAGTGTGCAATTTGTACAAATAGCACAAATAGCCATGTACGTAAGCAATTTTTACAAATTGTAGAAATAGCCACAGGTGTTGCAATTTATGCAATTTATAAAAGCAATGAGGACAATATCTGAGTTGCTTCCAGTAAGCGCTATTTGTGCAATTGGTGGAAAGAAAATTTAAGGAAGAATGATACGTACGAGGATGCTAATATAAGCAAAAAGAAAAATCCGTCAACCACCCTAACTACGGTTACACTCAACTTTTCCGGGCTCGCGCTGCGCCATTTCTTTCGAGAACGTGCTCAAAACAAAATCATTCGTTTCATCCTGAATAAGGATTTTCGGTACCACATCAGTCACTCTGACTTTCAAAATCTTGGCATTTTAAATATAAATAGGCCTAACACCCGTTTAAATCATGTTTTTAATATTTTTTACAATACTTGTTCGACTACATGAATGAGAATTTTACTAGACTATCAAGTGTGCATCATTATAGCACAAGGGGAAGGGACTTTAATTTTCAAGTTCCCCGGATCAAGTCTTTTAGTTCTGGTTCTTTTTATTTTAATGCTATCAAAAACTGGAATAGCTTGCCGGAAGATATTAAATCTATTTCACTGAAATACAAGTTTAAAAAAGATGTCAAAGCTCACCTTTTAAATCAAACGAATCCAGTCATAGGGGCACGGGGGGCACTAGCCCCCAATCGATCTGAAATTTTTAAAAATCCCATAGGAAAATGGCCGAAAAACGGCTTGTGCCCCCCCCCTGGTGCCCCCCCATCGGATGACCCCCGCTACGCCACTGAATGAATGTCTAGTTTGTTGCTTTTGCTCCAATGCTTTGTTTTTGTTTTTTTGGTGTTTTTTACCAGTCTTAACTTTATATATCTTTTTTCTGTAAGATAAGGACCCCTTTGGAAATAAGTTTTGAAGCTTAAAGGGCTATCCTTGGCGTTATGGATTCTGTATGTAAAAAATTGTATGTTTATAATTATGTATTTTACCTGTAAGTGCAATATAATGTTTGTAATGTGTATCCATTTTAACATGCTGAATAAAATAAAATCAAACCCGAAATCACCCAAATTTGCCCTAATTGGGCGCTTTTAAGGGCACTTTTGCCAAAATGCGCCCAATTGGTCTCCACTGAAAACCCACCGATCGATATACCAAAATCGCTGAAAAGGTACCCCAAAACCGTGGCACATCCCCGTGTACCTTCCTTCAACCAGGGGAGACCCCCCCCCCCCCCACACACACACACATCCCACCCCCCCCCCACACACACACACACCGAGTCATGTAGTGCTTAACGTGCGGAAGGAGTCAAAAGGACATCCTGCTCCAGCCATGCCAGCCCCTTAAGGTGCCAAGTATGGTATTATTGTTGTTCTTTTTTTCATCAAATTTGAGATTATCCCTTAATAAAAAAAAAGAGAACTTCCTGCTCTCTAAAATGGTTTTTACCGCATTCAAATAGAATGTTTGGTTCAAAAGTCTCCTCAGTAACCAATTTTCTGGTTTTTACCAAAAATGTGAATTTTCATACTTCCGGATGGAAATTCAAAAAATCCCATCATAGCTCTGTTGGCAAAGGTTTATACTAAATATTTAGATAGGTAGAATTTTTATACCTCAAAAGATGTAGGAGATAGATTTTGAATAAAGTGGGAAAATTGAGCTAATTAGCATATTCAAGGTCAAAGATCATCAAATGTTACATTTTTGATTAGCTTTATATCTTAGCTTTCCAAAAATATATGGTTTGTTTGGGTTTTGAAAATGATAAAGAACTGTTTTGGCCAATAATACCATACTTGGCACCTTAAAAGTAGGCCCCCATACCGTATCACGATTTTGAAAATTCCAATATTATTGACATTTTAAAATACCTAGATTTAATACTCATAATATAACGGTCGCTGTTTCTCGATGAATTAGAAATTAATAAATCGCACAACCATATTGGTGACGATGTTTGCTGATGACGCGCTCTGAGATTCATACAAAGTTCCCAACATGCTTTGCAGCGACAACATAGTCATGCTAACATATCTCATGAAACGATGCACCATACTGTTCAAAGTATCTGTTTTTCCACCATGGTGTTCTGAATTGACACTTAATTTGGGTGTACTTTGTCTTGGGTCCAATCTCATGGAAAGTTTGCTATATCTTTCTAAATATATGATTGTTTGTTCTAGATTTGAGTTTTAGCGTTTCATATTTGAAAGAACTAATGTTTAATTGCAGCATTTCGAAACCACAAACCAAAACTGGGTGCTATGATGTACAAGATTGGGCTACGAGTATGCATTTTACCAAGTTAGCAATAGGTAATTGCTTCATTTTGCATATGCATGACTTTCTTTATTATACTCAAAATCGGATTTTATTATACATGTTATAAGGAAGTTGTTTACGTGCATTAGGCTCCTTCACAGCCGGTTTCTGTCGTGTATGTTTGCGAGTGAACCACAAGCAGACTGGGTTGCCAAGGACTACAGGACAAAATACCTGTTTCTGACTATAAGTTCTATTAGCAAGGTCTGGATTTGGCAGCTATACTGATATTAAAATGGTTAATTGGAAATCTGAAAATAAACACTTATTTTGTAAACAGATGATACTCTGTGATTATTTATGGATGGAAACTTAGGAAATTGCTGTTAATGGGTTAATTGATATATTAAACATACATTTTGTTTTGTCAACGATAAAAACCATTCACAAATAAGGTTTTTAGGAACCATTTGACATTAAATATTTTGAACAATTGCTCTATGAAAAATGATATAAATGCACCCCTGCTGATCCAGGCTACTGATAAGCTGTCAACAGGTGACCATTAATTCAACAATTATAATGAGCAATTATCTGACCGGGCAGGAACCAAGCTGGGTATAAGGTGCCCAGGCACCTGCACTGTTAACTAGGGTTAGTTTATACCATCACTAATTGGTGTTGGGAGTGACACTATTGGGGGGGGGGGGGGTTAAATACCAGTAATTGGGGTAGATAGTTGCTTTGGTTTTATACATTTTGGTAGAGCAACTGGGCAGTTAGTAGTAACAATATAATCAACACATTCAGAAAATAAAGATTGAATTGAGCCAGGGAACCCCTGGGATTGAGTAATCAGTCTTTTTGATTATAAATTGTTAAAGGTCATCTGAGCCTGAGATGGAATAAGTATATATTGTTGGATTGTCAGAATGTTCAATCACAAAGTCGTCTGAATATAGATTGTTGGATTGATGCGAAACTCGGTGGATGTGATTTCCATTGATCCCTTTGTTTGTACAAGTATAAATTAAGTATAAATTAAATGTAGACCATATCAAAACCTTTCTATGTAAAAAATAACATGTTTTTTACCTAAAATAATATTCACTACACAATGAAAAGCAATAGTGACCTTGATGAACGCGAGCTGTGTGGAGTCAGATCGTATAGTCTACGCAAAGTCTACGCTTGGTCGTATTTCACGTAATGCGAATTATGCTGTGCCATATAGGCTGTGACTAAGACTGGCAGACCCAGCGAGTTATCGAAGGGACTAGAATTGACTTCTGATTAGGGGGTACCCATAGTTTTTTGTATGCGGCGAGACTAAATTCAGGTCTATCATAACCATTTTTAGATGACCATTAGGGAAAGATACAAAATGAGTGAAAAGATGGAATAAATAAAAAATTCAGGCGGGTTTATGGAAGCACCTACAGCTTCAAAAAAATAATTTTAGGGTTAAAGAATATCTCAAGGTAATATAAACGTGGGTATAGAATTCTGAGTTCACTAGTTCGAAATTGACGGCGATTTAAAGAAAAATTTGGTCATTTTTAGCCAGTTTTCTGTTGCGTTTTGAATGGCCAAGTCTGCCGTGAATTCACTGATTCTGAAATGTTACTAAAGGTTTTGATATGCTATTTAACACACATTTTGCAATTTAGCTTATAGTATGTCATTGGTGGTATTCGTGGTAACAACATTTCCAACCCGGTTAGTTGTGCATGTGCTACACACAAAAAATTACTAGCATTCCAAGTACTTGTCAATGTAAAATTATGAACCATGAATTTCATCCATGATGTTGTCTTTTTAAAGACATTTCTTGTTGACTATAACATATGAGCAAGGTCACAACATAATGTCCAGGCAATATCTGTGGTCCTAGGCACTCTACCGGTTTACTGATAGCTATACTGATAACTGTGCAGGACTATAGACTAATTTAATTTGAACATGCTAAACGCTTATTTTGTAAACAAATAATACTCTGTGATTATTTGTGGATGAAAACTAACCAAAATGCTACAAATGAAATATATATTAAATGAAATAATTAATATATCAAACATACAGTTTGTTTTGTCAACGATGAAAATCCGTTCACAAATAAAGTTTTTAGGACCTAAAATATTTGACATTTGCAAAAGTAGCAAAATAACTTCGCAGAAGTATAGTCCTAACAATGTAGCAATCAGCACATAAAATAAATAATTAGTAATCAGTCATTCTGATTATAATGTGCTTGTAACTAAAACTACTCAAATTGGGAATAATATATATAAAATGAAATGCCATGCTCTATAGGGATTGCAGGTGTGCAGGAGCCTTTTTTCAGTTTTAGTCATTTAATTCAAAAACTGGTAACAGAACAGGAGCAGAACAGGTAAACAGACAGAAGTTAAGAGTTATGAATTAGAGAGTTGACAGGAAGTTGTAAGAGTTAAATTGTTATGGCCATATGGGTGTAAGCGCGAAAATATTGAAGGTCAGGTCAAAGTCATCCGAGGTGAATTAAAGGGGGTAACCCTATTGGTTTTGGATATGGATTGTCTTTAAAATTACATAATAATATCAAATATCTCCCCCTTTATGCTGCTTTGTGAAAAAACGAGAGCATTTTCAGCGTAAATGTGAATAAATAGCCAAATTTGCAATCCAATACCTTGTATACGTGAATTGCATTCTGGGTAGGCATGCAACAACAACAATTCCCGTTCGTATGACGAATGCTGACATGCTGCAATGCCCGGCCCGTATTGAACGGAAAATATTTTTTTTTTTTTGTTTTTTTGTTTTTTCGTACCGTTTCAGAAAAAAAGGAAACAAAATATATTTCCCCTTGCAATATGTACATTTCAAATGAATATAAAAAAGTTTGGGTTAAAATGGAGAGGAAAAAACCTTCCGATACCGGGTTTTGAACCGGGTACCTCTCAGGTAAAAGAACGGCGCACTAGCCAATTGAGCTATTTTACCAACTGTAATAATCAAGGAATTGTTTTAATTATATACGGCGGACCGTCTCCTCAGCACTTAGCGTAGTCTCCTACACAGCCAGTTTGCGTCGGTCTGACACTCGTCGATCCTCGTGATAGCCACATACAGTCTGGCCGCGAGACTACACTTAGCGTAGTTCGCTTTTTTCTCTTCCCGTGATCCGAAGAAATTTTTATTGTTTACAAACTGGTAACCTGTAAAAACCGCTGTGATTCATGATTTCTCCGGAAATACATCGACTTGGAGCGGCAAATTTCAGGATAGTAATGAGAAAAATAGTATCTATTATGTGATACCAAAACCTCATCAACAATGAAAAAATCGGGGGATGATGCTGTCGATCGGGTTACGGACCTTTAAGTATAGATTTCAGATTGTCGATAACAATTCTGCGCAAAAAATGTTAAAGGTCATCTGAGGTAGACTAAATATATAATTATTGTTGGATTGTCAGAATGTTCAAAGTCGTGTCATAAAACATATAATCACAATTAAGCATCAAAAACATCAAGGTCATATCAAAGTTAACAGTTACTGGTAATAGATTTGGATTGCCATGAATTGGTTATGATCACCCTTGAGCAGCGAAGATTCTTAAGGTCGTCTGAATATAGATTGTTGGATTGTTGTGAAACTCGGTAGATGTGATTTTCATTGATCCCTTTGTTTCAAGAATTGGTAACTATATTTCCCTCCCGGTTATAGTTTTACATGTGCACACACAAAAATACTATACCTTTCTCGAGTCAGTAAATTAGATATTTTTTTATTTTTACTGTATTTCTAAATGTAATGATTTTTCAGAAAGTAAATGATGCAAGGGATCCAACTAGCATGTGCATAACAGATTACTGTTTTTTACTAACAGTTTTTGAGGAAATCTCAAATTTTGATGTTACTTTACTGACTCGAGGAAGGTATATGGAGTATAGCATTCTAAGTACTTGTCAATGCAAAAAAATATGAAACATGAACTTCATCCATGGCGTTGTCTTTTTTAAAGACAGTTCTTGTTAAACATAAAAATATTCTGTAAAGTTTAGAAACAAACATTTCGGGGTTCTTTCAATTTCCGAGAACATTTCTTTCGAATGTTCTACAAATGTTAAGAGTGTATTACATGACCCATAATGCATTGCTATGACCATCATGGCGCATCATGGGATACAATCAATTCTTCTGTTGGTCGTGATGTTTTTCAAAACTTCCGAGCCTTTGGACAAAGTTATAGTAATAAATGTCACGCATGGCAACCCTTCAAGTTTCACCAAGGGAAATTACCACAAATAATAATGATTGCACATCATTTTTCTACCTACCTCATCCCTTCTTAATGCGGAGACTGATGCTTCGTATCACTTATATCCTCGATGAGAACACATCCGCTGATTTCATGCGAGAACTCACCAAGGGATCTGCCGATATATGGTTGTATAAAAAGCTTACATAGAATCCCAGAAGCCCACTTTAAACAGTGAACCAGTGCAGCAGTTTACATTTTTAGAGTAGAGAATATTCATTACGAAATGCTTACCCTTAGACTTAGAGGTCGAGTGTATTTGCTATCTCCAAGTTTCAATAAAATGTCATATTGTGCCAATACTGAGTGGCACTTAACACACAGGTTTAACGCTTTTAAAAGATGGCGAAACATCGAAAGGTGGTGCTTCAGATATCATAGTACCGGAAAAAGGATTTGCCGACTTGCTCTTAAACCTGCTTGGTTAAAACTCTTTCATGCTGCATTTTAGGGTGTTAACGACGTGAAGAAGACGAAGGATGGATGCGAGAGAATGATTACTCTTAAGTAGGGACATTGCGCGTAATTTGGTTATTTCGGGGCCGTTAAGTCGGTAAGAAAATGGGGACGTAGTGTGTGTTAAGTGCAAAAGTGACGGTAAAATTTAAAGTGTTGATCGCCATTGAAATACTCTGATAAGAAGGACACTGAAATGTAGTCATCTTTTTACAAGAAAGATGTTAACTGTAGGAGGTGGCATATTAATGTCGGGTAGGTTCAGGATAGGCTCTAATGTATCTAGCTACTCGACATGCAGTACAATTTATAAAGTTGCCATGCCATATTCACGATTTTTTTTTTCAATTTCGCGAAACGCGATCGGATGTCATAGACATATAGAGCTTATTTTCCAACCAATTGTTTTTAGCCAAACACACTGAGCAGAATGCTAATACAATAGATAAGACAATACATAGAATGTCTATAGCTCCGGCCGCCTCAAACAAGACAGTATACACAGAATATTAAGCTCAGATAACAAGTATCTACATTATTTGAAACCATATTTCCTAAATAATGCCGAATGCGTGATATTGGGCATATTTTGCTCATATTCATTTCATTTTCAGTCGACTGTGGAGCAGGCGACTACAAATTGGTTTCTCCAAGCACCACGATCTATAGCAAGTACGGCAATATCATCTGGTTATAAATCATTGTTGGTATATCGCCCAACAACTTCCAGACAGCGTACCTTTGTCGCCTTGGTCTGCTTTTGCCATGTGATGGAACAGAAAGAACAAATCTTCTACATGGAACCTCCACTGGCAATCATCAGAATGTGTTCAACGCTCGGCTGCCTTATGAGATGCTGGGCGTCAGTCATATCATGGATCCGAGCATTGCTCGCACAGTCAAGGCGCTTGATGTTGAAAAGCATGATTTTGGTTGTGATGGAGATTAATAGACTTCCAATTAAATATTCATAGCTGATTGATCATTGATTATCGGTTATCGACTATCGATTAACACCATCTCAAACGCTGCTTATCAGCGTGCTAAGGTAAGACTGTGATGAAATCCGTAGGTATGATACTCTATGTACTACTGCTGGCTATGATCTTTCCTTTGTTTTTTCTTATTTCATTTGTCTTATGATTAAGGGGGTACTACACCCCTGGCCAATTTTGTGCCTATTTTTGCATTTTTCTCAAACATTATAGCACATTGGTGACAAGTAAGATATGCATATTATAGGGGCAAGGACTACAACTACTGTACTGTAAATTCAGCAACTCAAAGCAAGTAGTTATTGATTTATTGATCAAATATTGGTTTCCCTAATTTTTACTGTAACTCCACAACTGTTGTATGTGCTGAAATAAAATTTCCAGTGCAGTAGTTGTAGTCCTTGCCCCTATTATCTTACTTGTCCCCAATGCGCTATAATTTTTGAGAAAAATGCAAAAATAGGCACAAAATTAGGCAGGGGTGTAGTACCCCTTAACGAGGTCAGATCTGTCAAAAAGATTAAGTTTTCCCATGTCTTCTTTAGGGGGAGAGCCAAAAATATCTGGATGCGCCCAATTTGTATACCGTATGTACGACTCTTTTAATTCAGCGCCATCGAATTTACAGAAAGCCAGCGGAAACATAATTATAATTTGCATAATTATATACGACTCTTTTGAGAGCCACCGAATCTAAAGTAGACCAGCGGAAACCTATCCTTTGTATATAAGACTCTTCTACAGTAGACTAGCGGAATAAATGAATAAATTAATTGATTAATTAATTAATAATTTAATTAATTAATTAATTAGAGAAATAATTCATTGGTAGAGCACCAGCGCAGTCACCTTCGGAGCCTTATTTCACCCTTATATAGATGAGCACTCCATTATAATGCCTCTTTGAAGGTGTCTTGGGAAGTATTTCTTAAACTGCATATCTCCTTGTCTTGGGTAGGCATCAAACAATTCTCTGAGGTCTCTGGACTTAGGACCAGACTCTGGTGGGCTAAACCGGTTTTAAGGGATCCCAACCGTCTCGCTTCCCTCAGAGATAGATTTAATTTAACCATCATCAGATATTGGGCACTCCATCCTACTTTCAGGCTAGGAACAGCTGGTATGAGTGGCGTAAACCAGCGTAAGTCAATGCCCCTATATTACCCAGCAGACCCTTGAGCTAGAGTCAGCTGAGCAGAGCTTGCACTACTGGAACTGGGATGTGCAATGTCATTACGGACAATGACTGGTCACAGGAACCTAGTCTTACTATCAGTTGGAGGGGTAGTTCATTGGTAGATCACCAGCGCGGTCATCTTCGGAGTCTAATTTCACCCTTCTTAAGATGAGCACTCCTGGTGTAGTTCTCTCTTGGAAGATGACAAAATTGGAAAAATCACCTTATTGCAGTCTAATTAACAAACGAACAAAATCAGCTTGTTAAACTAGCAAGTGCCACACCGTCGCAACGGTCCACCCGGGGTGATGTAATGCAGCAGGCAGGACTAGTGTATATGAAAAGTGTCGTTGAGGAATATTTATAAGTGTCACTTGGCATATTTAGGTCTGAGTGTCTTGTGCTGGTTCGTCTTCTTTATCTTCACATGGAGACGGTTTCCAGCTTTGAATCAGGTCGATCTGTCGGAATGCGTTGCTTTGACGGCATAACCATATCACATAGCTGGTTCTTAGTGCGGTTTTAGAAGCCACATCCATGATGCTACAACTCTTTCCACTACTCTGCTTCCAATTTCAATTGGGAAGTAGTGCGTACACCATCCCCTATTTTCAGTCGGCTACAATATCTTGGTATTTGCTTTTCTTTCTTGCATTGGCATTTGACAGGTTTTCTTCCATTGGGACAGTAAGCTCAATGATGATAACTGTTTTGGTCCTTTCAGAATAGATTGTAATATCAGGACGTTTTGCAGTCTCTGTGATTATGGGAAGAAATACTACTTGCTTATGTTCCTCATCCATCAGGATTTCCCAGTCATTGGCCTTTTGTAAGAGGTTTGTTGGATCTCTTTTTGGAAGAGGCAGTGCTGGATTCCGGTAGGTTACACCATCTGCAGTGCGGAATTTGATAGTAGTCATATAGTTGGTATCTTCTGGAAGGGTGTACGACTTCTGATCTGCCTCTTCAATGGAGGGCATTATGCCATTTGCTACAGCTTTCAGTGTCTGATCATGTCTCCAGCTGTATCTACCACTCTGCAGAGAATAGTTGCATCCATTTAAGATATGGAATAGAGTGCAGTTATTATGATGACATAGATGGCAGGATCCAATGTTGGTCTTTCCCCAGAGTCTCAAATTAGCTGGTGATGGAAGTTGGTCGTGGATGGCATTGACATGGAAAGATAGGAGCTCTGGTGTCCATACATAAAGGAGCTTCTTCCAAGATGTATCTATACTTGCATGGCATGTCCCATCTGAGCCATTGTCCTTGTTTGGCGCAACCATAGAGGTGCACAAGCATGTCATCATCATCTAAGTCTTTTACCAGACTAGTGAGGCATTTCCTGTGTTCTTGGGGTTTCATGTCTCTTAACAGTTTCTGGTTCTTTTTGAAACCAAGGCCTGCTCTGTCTGTTTGACCTCTGCACATCTCATTCAGTATCAGATGTCGCTCTCTCTGTTCTCTGACTCCATTCCACCTTGATTGCTTTTCTTTTCTTTGTAGGCAGTCTTTGTAGAGAGTCTGTGTTTTTCCATCTATAGAATACTTGTTGAGATGGTGCTTGGTGACTTGCATGCATTTTACAGAAGTGGTGAGTCTTTTAAGGTGAAGTCCACACTTCTTCCTGCTTCTGTATAGAGCACTGTTGGTGGTACATCTGCTTATTTCTGCCCATTTTTTCAAGTATTTGGTGCAGGTAGCTTCCAAGCCCTCGATGTATGTAATTGGGAAGTTGTAGATGGTAAACTCCCATGTCATTTTGGGTAGGATTGTATTATTATATATCCACATCTTCATGATTCCATTGAGTAGGCTTTTGTCTGGGTTTTTTTTCATCATGTCTGTTAGTTTCTGCTTTACAGACTCTCTGATTTCCTTATCTTTCAGATCTTTGAAGATAAGCTTGCCGAGGAATCGCATGGGTTGGTCGTTGATATACGCAATCTCTTCTCCATCTTCAACTTTGGATCGTATGCCACATATTGGGTCTTATGTCCCTCTTGCTTTTGTTTCTTATTTGGGACAAATCTCTTCATGGCATGGGATCGACATTTGCTTGGCTTTGCCTTCATTGATCGAGTCCACCTCAGGAAGTCATAAACGACGTTGACCAGTTTCTGACAGTCTTCTGGGTTTCTTGCAGTTTAGAGTAAGGTCATCAGCATAAGCTTTGACTGAAGATTTGATGGATGAATCCTTCATGCAGTATCCCAGATGGCTGTGTTGGTCAAGAAGATCAAGGCAAAGATTGAATACTGCCGGGAATAGGATGCAAGATCCCGGCATCCCTGGAATACTCCTATGCTGCAGTGTATCCAATCTGTTGTCCATTCCTTAGATAGATAAATAAAATTTAAATAAAATAAGATATACTTTTGTAAGTCCTGTGGTTCTTGAGTTATGTTGTAAAGACTAAAGAGGGCTGAAACAACAACACTTTTGTAAATCGTACATAACATAACAATAATAGATCAAACAAGTTTTCAAAGTCAACTGGATGTTCATTATTGATTTAGATAATGAAAATCGGTCATGCTGCTTCGACCAACAATACCTATAGTCTACCCTTAAGGGGACGCGATCTTTTGTTGGTCGAAGCAGCCAAAAAAAAATTGAAAAATAACACTTTAATGTTTTGCAAATGTTCATTCTACAAATCAAATACTTTAAAAACTTGCTTCATTTATTGTTGTTAATGAATTATGTACGTTTTACAAAAGTGCTGTTGTTTCAGCCCTCTTTACAAAACTTAACTTAAGAACCACAGGACCTATAAAATTATATCTGTATCTATTTGAATTCTTCTACACGCTCGCTTTGAAATGATCAATGTAATTTTTGCCAAAGCTCACTGGCATTCGCAAGATGCTGTGAATTACCAAATCACTACAGTTTAAAATAGTTACTAACCTTATGGATAAAGGGCGGGAACCTGGTTTGGATTCCAGAGGGAGTGTATCTGTAAGAGACACAGCCATCAGAAAAGGACTATATAGCTCAGATCGCGCGCCAAATAAGTTAGCAGTTCAGAAATTGGATATTTTTTCCAGCATTGAAAACAAAAGAGGTAGAGCTGGGAATCGTACCCGGGACCTCTCGGTTCTGAAACTCAATGCATTACCACTAAGCCAAAACTATTGCTGTGCGAAGTTTGATAGTAGTCCTTGATATTGCTGAATAGAATAAATCAATGCTGATTTTTATCTAATGTACGATGTTATTCAAATAGACATTCTACGTTGGTAAGGGCACGGTGGCTCAGTGGTTACGGCCTTGGACTCATAATCTGAGAGCTTGCTTGATGTGCATGGGTTCGAGTCCCCGTCCCACCACCGTGTTGCGCCCTTGGGCAAGGCGCTTTGCCTCACCCCACCCAGGTGCAATGGGAAGCTGTTAGGGGTTGTCACAGTCGTTGTACTGATGAACCCTGCGCCAATTGTAGGCTGCAAACGTGGTTCCGACATATTCTAATAACGGCGAAATAAATGTAAAGCGCTTTGAGGCTGTTTACGGCATAAAGCGCTATATTTTATTTATTTTACATAGAATATGTCAAATGGCTATCAATCGATCAATCAATCAAGTTTTTCGTTTTCAAGTTATCAACAATCTATAATAAACCGATGAATCATGGAATATTAATAATTACTTACTAATCTACCAAATAAATAAATAAGTCAGTAAATAAACAAATAAATAAATAGGCATAAATAAATAAATACATAATGCAGAATGAAGTTAGTATTTTAGTTACAAAATTCCAAACATTCTATTATTTATAATTTTCTGCTATACACGCAAAGGAGCTGTGCTTTTAATATCCGTGCCTGATCAATAATGAGTATTTCACTCCATATTCAAACTGCTGCTTGCCCTGTAGGATTATGTATTGATTTATCAAACAGTCTTTTCTCTGTATGCTTTATAACAGCTTAAGAGTGTCCAGTCAAGTCTATAACAAGGTCAGTCATTGGTCGGTTTGCAGAGAGGTAGCATTATAGAGATATCTCAAACTAAGCCAATCATATCACAGCATATGTGTGATAATGGCTAACCAACGTATCCATATTAGTATATAGGCGTTGACACAAGCTTTCAAGCGGGAAATATGAAGACACTCTCGCTAGTCGTGCTCTTTTTTGAGATATTGATACGGCGCCAAAGACTACAGCTTTTCCAAACGCAGCGACGAACCCTATATACAGAAATAAATTATCATCTTGTTACAATGAATTCAAAGTAATCATATCGTATAGAGACCCACCTAGAGGAATATAACATTCATCGTGAGCCAATCTGCATTATGTTGCCTGCAAAAAGCCGACGGTCAGACTCAAATTCTAAAAGGAGTATGTCCAGATATCAGCGTTAATTTCAATATAAGCTTAAAACGCATTGAAAACGATCAATTGCAGTCACAAAATGTATAATATTAGTAAATCATCAAAGCGAATGATAACGTAGGTATGTGGAAAAGAACTGTATTAACAATAACAAAGTATGCGCCCAAAGATTTGTCTGTGGCTTGTCACTTTTTTTGAAATATCAAATTTTGGAAAAACGTCCCAAAATTTAAAACAAACATGAACCGTCCAAAATAAATACATACACGCACTTGGCGGCCCAGTCACTACCTGACGCTGTGATTTGGGGTAACTCGACGCTTCCCTTCTCCAGTTACCTGTATTTTTAATTTGCCCATACCCCAGGTCCAAAGGGTCCTATTTAATCAATAATGTTGTCATGTGCAATCTCATTCAATTGACTTTATAAACTGTATTTACTGTATTTTTTGTGCAATCATGCGGAATAATGTCCAGAGGAAGAATGTCCTGATGTCGTGGTTTTGTTGTTGTTTTTTCCTTGCTCATTCGATGGCCTGATATACAGGCTACCATGACATGACATTCTGCTCTCTGTTCTCTTTTATTGTGTCTTCATTTTAATTTGCTATTCCTGTTGTATAATATTAGTTTTTTAAATCAAACTGTAGTTTTATTCTAAGATTTGACTGTATATTGTAGTCTTAAGTATACTGGTATTTTTATGCTGTACTTTGGTTTTTAGTTTGTATATAAGAGCCTGTTATTATTATTATTAACAAACTACCTGAATCGATGTCATCTGAATGCCTATACTTTTGCCAGGTTGTTCTCACTCATTTCTCTATATAAATATACGGTAAGAAATACCAAATAACTAGGGATTTTGTGAAAATCTACGGCCTGGGTGAAACATACTCCGATCTTACTGATATTTCAGCGCAATAGTACACCAGGCACAAAAAGAAACTCGTCAGTTATATTCATCCTTGCTGTTCAATAACTTGATAATTTTGGATTATTCTGAAATATACATTTTGTTAATTGGACTTTGCTTTCTCATTTGACACCCTGTCCGTGAAAAACGAACAGGAATTGACCAAGGTATGCGCCTCCAAAGCCTCAAACCCCAAAATCGAAAGTTGCATTTTCAACGATTTTCAATGGGAACGCATCGTTGTATCACACACAAGCACCACGGGCCAATCAATAAAGCACACAGTGTAACAGGCACAATTGAATCGTTAAAATTGCAACTTTTCATTTTGGGGTTTGAGAGGTTGGAGGCGCATATCTTGGTCAATTCTTGCTTAACCCTAACCCTCCTGAATACTACAAAATACTACTTGATATATGCGCTGTTCGTGCATGCATCCCACGTCGTGGTGTGATGACGCAATCGCCCTAAGTGATATATAGGCACGGTTTCGCTGGCCAGCGAAGCCCAAGACCCGTGGCAAAGTGTCGCCGACCGAGTGCTTGGCATGCGAGGGGTTAGGGTTCGAATCCCACCCAGAGCAAACAACTTGTTTCCTTCTTTTCTCTCTTTATTCTTTCCTTCTTTCCCTTCCCGTCGCCAAAAAGCCCCTAGGCGGTTAGGGTTAATGTTCACGAACAGAATAATCCAAAATTATCAAGTTATTGAACAGCAAGGATGAATATAACTGACGAGTTTCTTTTTGTGCCTGGTGTAGTTTGTACCCTAGTAAAATTTTCGAGAGTTCCAAGCTGATCCGAGAAAAAAAAAGTGTTGTTCGCCACACCCTAATATACATTCTCTGTCCAGGGTTCCTTTTTAAAGTCTCCATCACTGAGTTGATTTTTATTATTGGTTTTTTATCATTGTCTGTTTTATCATATTTTAAAGAATATAAAGGAAAATGTTCGAAATTAGAAATATACGGCTAGCATACAGCTAGCTTTCATATACACGTATCATTTTTCCAGTATCTTGAGTCGATTTGGTTGTATTTTACGCGAAACCAAATACCGTCAGCGGAAGTTAAGCACTTGGAATTTTAACGTAAAAGCCTGTTATGAAGGAGAAAGAGGATAGGGTATTTTATAGAAACAATAGTGTTGAACACAACTGGACAATGGAACTGACTTCTTGTCTGAACTTGAAATTAAAATGGCTAGCTTAACTAGAGTGCTATGAATTTCCTATCAGTATTGTGAATAACGTTATAGGACATTTTGTCTTTCTCTGCGCATCCGTTTCATTCCGCGAACTTCACGGATCGCATTTTCTGCCGAAGAAAAACTATATTTTCAGCCAAATCTAGATTTCCTATTGGGTTTTACTTATATTGCGCAAACATTTTTAGATTGGTTTGATTGCTTGAATTGCTTGACAACATCCCTGGACTAAATTTTAACTTTAAAAAAAAAGAATGAATATTTTTGCATGCAGCTCCGAAGCAAGGAACTTTAACATAAACACGGCTATACACTCATTAGAAATTGGGGTTGGGCATGTTGGGTGAGCGGTGGCGAGTCATGTATGAGGCTAATTTGCCCATCATTTTGTTTCACACAATTTGTCATTTTTTCACGCAAATCGAATGCCTCTATCTAGGGAAAACGACTCCCAATTCTTTCTCAGAATGCAGGGGTATTGTAAGAAACTATTTTGCAAATTCGAAGGAAAATGGGGCAAGTTTTAATATACCAAATTCTAGAAACATGCAGTGACGTAACTAGACTTTTACAATCGAAGGGGTAGTCGGGCCAAATCTGCCACCAGGGGGACCAAAATGGGAGTCCAAATACCGATCTATTGAATTGAAGCAAACTCGTGGGGGGCAAGCTCCCCTATAGTTACGCCACTGGAAACATGCTCTGATCTTATACGCTACCTGACGATTATTCTCTCTTATTTTGAATAGTTTGTACGTCTTTACCATTTTATGGTTCCCTTAATTTCGTGTCTTATTTCTCTTGTGTCTCATTATGGCCTCATTGATAAACTCACAACGTTCACACCTTCTGGGTAGCAACTCTAATGGGCTAATAAGATTATATAGCAAATAAAAGTTTGCCAGGCCAGAGGCGGAAAAATTCTTCAACGAAACTCATTCAGCACAAATCTCTACTCTATCCCAACGGCTGCGTATGATTGTTTAATGTCATCTCTACTATTTCTGATTTACAACAGCAGTTGTAACTGAAATAGCTGTTTCGTGAATTTCTTGGATTTGAAAATATTGATTTCCAAAATACCAGTGGCGGCACCAGGAATTTTTTGCGGGGGGGGGGGCATAGGGGCCAAAGTGAATTTCAGGAGGGCAACAAATTTTGCGCAAAAAATTGCCGCAAAAAGTGGACATTTTCATTATTTTGGGTTGTTACTGGGGGTAACAGGGGGAAAGACTTTTGAATGGGGGAATTTGCCCCCATGCCCCCGTGGCGCCTCCACTGCAAAATATACTCTCATAAGAATTTCTCCTTCTTAAGGGCTGGGGTAAGGGCAAAATTGAAGTACTGGTAATTGGAGAGAGGAAGCGACGAGGAATCCCAAATCACAGCGCCAGGTAATGACCAGGCCACAGAGTGCAAATGTGCATTTATTTTGCAAGGTTCGCGTTTGTTTTAAATTTTGGGGCGTTTTTTTTCCGAAATTTGATATTTTGGTGATATTTCAAGAAAGCGACATGCCAAAGACACATCATTTGGCACATACTTTGCTATTGTTAATAAAACTCTTTTCTGCATACCTACGTTACAATTCGTATTGGTGATTTAGTAATATTATAAATTTTGTGACTGCGTTTTGGCGTTTTCAATGCGTTTTAAGCTTACCGACCGTGGAATTAACACTGATATCTGGTCCTGTTCCTTTTATAATTTCTGTCTGATCGTCGGCTTTTGCAAATAACAGAATCCAGCCTAGCTCTGAATAAGTATCGGTGGGTCTCTTTTTCATGATATAATTAATTCCGTGTAACAACCCAAAATTTACCTCTAAATTCAGGGTTCAAAGCTGCTTTCGGAAAAGCCGTAGTCTTCGGTACATACTTCAACATTAATGATTCCGTCTACACTTAATAATAATACTTTCTATACATATATATTTATTTGGTATGACTTCAGGTATAGACCCTTTATGCATCTTCCGTGCTTTTCTATTACGTAGGATCTTTACCCACAGGTATTTGTTTTATTTTTCGATTGGTTATTTGCATGACGTGAAGATTGAGTGATGATTGATCGATTGCTATTTTATGGTACTTCTATTTGAATGACATCGTACATTAGTATTGATTTATTCCGTTAAGCATTCTCAAGGATTAAAGCCCCCCGGACACGCCACTGAATATCACATGTTTTAGTGCAGATAGACAGTTGGTTTAGTGGTACTATCCCGTGCTACATATTAATCAATCGAGAGGTACCGGGTTTGATTCCTATCTATGCGTATTTTTTTAAGACTAGGGAAATTACTGCAGTAAATTTATTTGGCGCGCGGTCTCAGTTAGTCATTTTCTGATGGCTGGCTGTGTCTCTTACAGACACCCTCCCTCTGGAATCCAAACCACGGTTTGCTCTCTTGACATCCCTTAATAACATTTTGACGATCTATTCCCTTTTCGGCCCAGTTGCAAAAATTAAGAACGGCAATTAGAACGCCCCTGTTCATGGCATTATTAGGCTCGTTGTTATTTCAGGCATTGCATAGATGATTGAAATTGTTCATTTAAATTGTTGTTTTGATTTTAGCAAAAAGAGGATACTTGTTGCCATCTCCACATTTTGACATTCAGTACTCTCTAGCAAAAGACCCGGCAAAAGAATCCTGCCTATACCATAATGTATATGGACGTGGCTGGTTCCATATAGCATAGGTTAACGCGAGTTCCTCTGTAGCTCCCAGTACTATCAGCTACTATCGGCCACCTCTGCCAAATCGAATAGAAATGGCAGCTATCTTAATAGCTAAACCTTCGTATCATTCATTAGCAATCCTAATAACATTTATCTAGGTCGCTAGAAAATCGGGGTTATACCACTAACTAAGGTGATGACCTAAGAGCTTTATTATTGCGATTTGAATTTTTTCCAGGGCGTTTTGTATTTTGAGGCGGCGGTGCTTTTTGAAAACATGTATAATTGAGGGTAATTTTGACAATTTTGAAATAATACTCATGTCTGTGTTGACTCCGTTTTGTCTGTAGAAATCAACTGTATGAACTATTTCGGGTTGAAATGCCGTGAACTATGGAACAACACTCAATGAAAAGGTTGATGGCTTGCAAATGAAATGTTCAGTTCAGGACAATCATTTGGAACATGCATGTCAGGCTACCCGGGTTCTATGGCGATGTACGTGTACTAATGACTACAATTGGCGGCGCAACTTTTTATTTTAGGTCCACATGTCTAAAACCAAAACTAACTTACATTTTGATCTTTTTTAATAATATTAATTTAAAATTGAATATGAAACGATATTATTTTGTTACATTGTAAGTTTTCGACATTGGTTCATAATAAATGTAGCATTTGAATTGCATGGGTGCAATTTAAGTGTTTTGTGCCCGGGTTTTGCACTGCAACACGACAATAATTGGTATAGAAGGCCGGATGGGTCATAAGTTAAGTGTACGTCATATGATGGCATCACCAATCTGTATAATGCATCAATAAATGGTGTCTTTAATTGGGGTTTGTAGCACGTGCCCAAGTCGAAGGTGAAACTGACACCACACTCGTTTTGGCTTATTCCATGGAAATCCATGCTTATTCTGAATGTATTGCATATCAAAACATAATTATATCAGCCGAAAACAACAAAGTTGGCGGATTTGTTAGGGAATTACGAAAATAAAGCGTACATGTTCAAATAAATAAATCTAAAAATATGGAACCCAAATATTGCGCCCCGGCACTCATGGTATTGAGAATCTTAAGATAAGGAACAAAATTGATATAAAATTATTTAGCGTAAATAGAACCAGAAGCCCCGACTTTTAACATAACTTCATAGTATCTGGTATAGTTTCCACAGATCATGATGGTAATGATTAGGCAGTCAAGTTAGCTCAATCGATAAGGCATTCGACTATGGTGCGAGAGGTTGCGAGTTCGAACCCTGGTTGTGCATATAGTACGCTCTCGTGGAAAAATTGAGTTAATAGCTTGAAATTCCCCTGGACATGCTGGACAAGGAACTTACTGCTAATTTGTCTCGTTGTAACCCGGACGAAACTCGGGGAGCTGATCCTGGTTGCGAAGATTATTTGTGGAATGTCTAGGGTGTGCGGTCTTGAAGCTGCAAAGTCCCTGAATTGTTGTTTAATTGTTTATGGAATGATGTGAGGCCGTAGTGGTCAGCGACAACCTGTAAAGTGTGCTGAGGCTTGTGGATCAACGTCTAGGCGTTGTGCCTGTGCGTAGCGCACTATAAATCACTATACGCTTTTTTTTTTGCTTTTTTTAATGATGGTGATGACATTATGATGATGATGTTGATAATGATGATGATGATGATGACGACGACGACGACGACGACGACGACGACGATGATGATGATGATGATGATGATGACGACGATGATGAAGACGCAGAATATGGTGCAAATCCCTGGTAATAGCGGCAGGGTCTAAGTCACATTAATTGCGGATTAGTTGGGTCCATCTCTCAAGAACATTACACGACTGACTGAAAATGTGATAGATTGTCTTTGCACGGCAATACGGGATCTTCCCTCATTGCCTTGCAAAGATGGCCAAGTGCATGTGAGCATGATCAGTACTGGTCTTCGATCCCTTCACAACTCATCACCCTCTGTCCCCTAGTTTGCACCTCGGGTTTGCACTCCTGGTAATATGCAGAGCTAAATTTTCTTTAGCATACATCGTAACACTGAAATGTGTGTAAGTTACCATAACCATAATTGCTCATATTTTTTCAATTTGTTACACATCCAAACGAGCAATATGTACAACAAACTAATCATTATTCATCACTCGCAAATATACCAAATAATCTCAAGCATAGACCAATGCTTTTGATGTCAAAAGCCGCCATCTTGAGACCCGTTTCCTTCCTGTGAGAGTTCTTCATAAAGAGAACCCTTGCCACTAAGCCTCGGTCCACCAGGAGATGGGGGCCAGAGGGTATACTACTTGATCGACTCCGTTGAATTCCTTGAAGATTTTCCTTATTACGTGTCTTCACAATGTAACTACGTACGTGTCTGCCCCACTTCGCCAACCTTTCAGCGTTTATCTCCTGGCCTTATAAACATTAAGCAATGCAACGGTCAATTGTGTTCTCAATGACTGCACTCATGTTGTAATGTTTGTACTCGTTAGTCATTTGCATGTTTTTACCAATTTATTATAAAGTATTAAAATTCTGAAAATTTGCAAAATAGTTCAATTTTGCACCTGAATTAGTATGGTTGTAAATATTAGTTTAATATAATAGCATATACGCTTGGGTAATAATGACGCAGTAAAGAAGGGACGAGAGATAGAGAGCTAGAGAGAGAGAGTGGGAGAGAGAGCAATATTTTTGCTTAATCAGAAGACAATGTTTACCAGGTGGGGGTTGGTGTTATAATGTAAAGCTTGGTATAGGTATGTATTGCTAGCATGATTATTAGCTATTATTCTTTGTAATTTAGCAATTTTCCCATGTGATCAGTGATGATGATGTGCCGCGCAGGGGCAAGTTGAGGAAATGTTACCCATGTCGTGCGTGTGTCGCATGCCATATTTAGCTATCAATCCAAGTAAGTAGAAACGTGCCTAGTTTGTGGTTAATATAGACAATTTTCGTAATTGACCACTTCGTCGCCGTTGAGGGCGTTTGGCTCTGCTAACTCCAATTTAGCGGAGCAGAAAACTGAAAGCGAGGCCACTGGATTTAATTACATACTCCCAATTATGCAAAGTTAATTTGCTAAGTAACTATAAGGACTATCTAGCTGTAGACTTCTCCGTAGTCCACTTGCCAATTGTGCATACTCTGGCTATTGCATTTAAGCTTAAAACTCTGATTCAATTAATTTGTGCACAATTGATAGATTTTCACATCTGATCTTTTCAGTCACCGTACTCCCTCTGTTTGTTAGCTTCCCAAGTTGACTACTGACTTTGGATTGCGGTTTGCATGCTTAACACGGCTGTCTATGGATGAGATTGTCGGATTTCTGGCCTACTAAAATTGGTCATGATGTAATGCATCTTTAAATGGATCTGGCTTGTGATTGGTCGCCCAGATCTCGTTATGGTTTTTAAAATCCTCCGGGCACCTGCCATTACCATTAATAACTACATAGTACACAACTATACCGCCCTTTGTGTTAGCGGGAACATTAAACTCTCTGTAGGTGCGTGAGCGCGTCTTGTACTTGCTTGCGGTTTAATTGGATTGATAAACAAGTATGATTGACAGTGTGTGTGTTAGGGACTTTGCCCGTTCAAAGTCCCGTTTAAAATTCAAAGTACATAGTCGATTTTTAACTTGGGCTTTCGCGATTAATAAACTGGCCGATTCTAAAATTAGAATTGTTCAGTATTGAAGCACCATTATAGTTATGCAATTATGATATGTTGCATTCAATAATATAAGCCTACGTATACTTTACTTTTACTGTCACAAATATAAGTATATAAACTTTTTCATAACCCTTTTATACTAGTATTTTGATGTAATAAATAGCAGTATAATTTCGAGTTCAACTGAATGCGTGCCCTGAGTGATTTAATTTGATTACTTTTTTTACAATTTAAAGCTGTTTCATGAGAGGTATGAGAGATGGAAACCCCCTTTCAAGTAATTATGCAAGAGTTGTTGTGTAATGACATGTTGGGAATCTCCTCTCATGCAATCAAGTTAATTCAATAACAATTCAATAACACTAACAGATTTATTAATATCCTGAGAATTCCCGTGTGACTCAATGTTGTCATTATATTACATCAGAAAAGGGAACATCATGCAGTTATTGTTAACTATATGCACACAACACAGGGGCACTCACAATAGGCAATTGACCCCTACTTGTAGCGCTGTGTGGTAGATACAGGAGATGAACTAGTTAGCGTCATATATCAAAAAGTATAAAAGCTATGATTTTAGTACTTGCTCTATGTTTCAATTACTTATTCTTTTCAAAATATCTGAATTTTCAACCCGGTACAAACTTTAATAACGGGGGACCATACATTTGTATGAGAAAGAAATCCTATACCATCTGTCCAAACTCCCGTCTTATTCCAATGCACATTTTACTTCACCGGGCAGCCCTGGCTTAGTTGTATTTGGAAGATTGGTGTCACGAAACCGTAATAGGTACAAATTTAGTACTTTCTGTGAATCATGGTTTATTCTCTACATGTCAATCTTTAAAAATCATTAGCATAGTCCTTATAATAACGGGGGACCGCCTTGATGAGTAAATGACAGCAAACCAGTGAAAAATACCCCAAAACTCGGTCAGTGGAGCTCCGTCCGTACATGTCAATAGCGACATTATCGATTGGATTAGTAGACCGTAGCGGACAATTCGATCGCTCATTGGATTAATATTATCACGTGGTAATCAATTTGCATTGGACAATAGATTACTATAATGGTTTAGTACTGCATATATCGGTTTAATCTTCACTAAGCGGGTTTATGGCTGGAAAGGTCACGGTGAATTTGCACTATGAGTCCCTGTTGTTATGAAAAGGTGAATGTCAGGCGGCGAGTGGCATGATGGTCGGAGAGAGGCGGCAAAACCGCTCAGCCGTATGGCATTTTCCATACACTCGGTTAGTTTTGTGGGGTTCATTATCGAACCCCAACGGACTTAGCTTGTATTAATATTATTTATTAACATAGGCCTATTTGTTTGTGATATTTTAAGCGTCTTAAAATTTCAAAATAATCCCATTCAATTACACGGTTGACAACGGAAATGTACTGAATTTTGCAGCATGAGTTTTTCAGTTTTGCTACTTTGGTGTAAAAGACAAAGTTGTAGTGTTTCTCGCCGGGGTTTCTCGGGTCAGATCTGAGTTAGAAAGTGGTTAGGCTTTCTAATGTGTTATATAGTCTATGTGCCTTAAATGAGGTACATGTGAGCCAGTCAATTTGCATATCCAATAATGTGCTGTATATTCCAGCAATATATAAGGAGATTTCGAGTGCAACAAAGTGCTCTTCTCTTCCCAAAAGGGGAGTATATTCTTCTGTCGACATATGGTTTATGAAACAACACATCTGTCCATGTATAAAGTGGAACTGTGCAGAAAAGGCCTGTTTCCTGGAGAAAGCGAGTGATTGGTAAAAGCAGCACCATTTTGGTGACTGTCATCTATGCGAGGATTTTATACGCAAAGGATATATAAATTCAAGTCTTCAGTGAAATTTGCTGAACAGTGATCTTCGTAGGACACGTTTGAAACAGGATTATGAGTCGTCCAGAACAATGAGTGCAACAGAACTTTGTAATCAACAAGAAGAAGACTGCCGGATAGTGAATATTAGTGTGAATATAAAGTATAGATAATTATAGTGCATTTTTGTATGTGTGCAAAATCATTATCAATCATTTTATACTTTTCATTAAAGATTCAGATTTTGTTATCAAACAGTGTGTTTTGTTGGGCATTCTGAAGTGAATTTGAGTAAAAGGTGGTTTTGGCCTAGGGGCATTTGCGACTCGTAAGAGTTTCACTGACGAGCAGGTTCTATATACCCAACTAATGGAGACAGAAAGAAGAGAGAGAGAAAGAAAATTAAAAAACCGGTCAAACCATTGCCTTAGCCATTTAATTGGCTGATGGTAAAGAGAGATGCATACATTGATCTTAGACAAGAATATCCTCTTTTTATATTAAACCAGTTGTCAGCAACTTAATGTGTGCCATCCACCTAGCCTGCCTACGTCAGTACAGCAGTACACATCACCTTACACCTCGTTTATTCACCACAGATTTATCTAGTTACAAACATTGAAATCAGTATAAATCGATTATTTTTTGTTCCCAAATCTCTCATTTTTACTGCAAATTTTCACCTTGGGAAATCAGCTAGGTTTTGCCCGCCTCTTTCCCATACCCGTGTGGCCGAACTCTATAAGAAAACCAATAAGAAAAGTCGTTATAATCTTATATAAATGTTTAATAGTTAGGGCGACAAATCGAACAGCTGGACACTTTAGCCGCTGGCTTGAAGTTTAAACCGGCGTGAAAATACGCTTGTTTTTTACATGAGCCTCGTTACAACAGACTATGGTCCGCTATGCAGTGAGTCTGTCTGCCTTGTGGCGTATTTGCCATGCGATGAGAGTTCCACCGGTTTATTGATCATCAACTTGAAGCGTTTTTAGCCTGTAGCGATACTATAGCAGATATCCGTTTATTTCAAACCGCTATCATTATAGCATTGTAAATAGGAGTAAACATTGGAAATCATGGATAAATCAAAATATGCCTTTTACAAATCATCACAATGACTATCTTTTTCGTAAAAGTAGAAGATGAGATTCTTGGATTTCAGTCTTATTTTGCCACGACAATCCATCAAAGTGGCTTTAAAAGCTTATCACACTGCTTGACATTAAGCTCAGGTCAATTCGTATATCCCCCGCGAGCTGATTTGAGAATTGGAATTTTCTAGTTTAAAAAGACCGATTGATATTTGTTTTATGATGAGTAAAGAAGTGGGGCAGATGTTATTTCAGCCAGTTGATTAGTACGTCTCTTGTTTGCATGCTGCCAGTGTGGGCTTTTGATCTCTACAATTATGCTATTTAGATCCTTTGTTATTTTTGATAATAATCATAATTCTGTTCATTCGGGAACAGGAAATGTTTGTTGTTTCATTACATTTTGTTACGATATATTATTTACAATAATATTTCACAATCTCTCTCTCTCCCTCCCCTCTCTCCCCAGATTCACTACCCTCTCTCTTCCTCCCTTCCCTTCCAACTCTCCCCTCCCTCTACCTCCCCACCTTCTTTCTCTCCCTCTCTCCCTCCCTCTCTCTCCTTCTCTCTCTCTTTTCTCTAATTTTCTCTCCATATCTTTCTGTTGAATCACCTCTCTTTGCCATTTGCTTTTAATGACTCCATTTCTGTAGGCCTACATTTTGCTCTCACCGAATGCCAAAAATCATGCTCTCAGTCACTATACTCATCTGAACCTTTCTGATTGGTTATTTTCCCCACACCGTGCCCATGCACGAAAAATAGCGCCGCCGCGACATTGATATACTGAGCTAATTTGCATAAATGCTAATAAATACATAAAAATATGTAAATTAGAGGGCGGCTATATAACGCTTTGACCAAGTTTAACGGAAAATTAATAAATTCCCCGAACATTTATGCATGGATTTTTAGCAAAATATTGGCAAATATTACATATTAATGAGCTTTTCCAGTCATTTTAGCTCATTAACTTGATTAGTACTGATAAAAACAATTAGATACAAAGAAAATATACATTGATATATTTTGGAAACCGTATGTCCGATTTGCTTCAAACAAAAGGCATAATTGATATTGAAGTGCTTTGCTCTACTCAATTAATCTGTGTTAAACATGCATAGAACACTTCCAAAATGCCTCAAATATACTCACTGAATCGAAAGGCGATCGCCGATCGACTACATATGGTGCGAGAGGTTGCGGGTTTCTCCTTGGCGGTGGTTAGTATGCTATTAAAATTGAGTTAGCTTGAAATTCCCCTGGACAAGGAACTTAGTCGGCTAAGTGTTATTATTATTATTATTATTATTATTATTATTATTATTATTATTATTATTATTATTATTATTATTATTATTATTATTATTATTATTATTATTATTATTATTATTATTATTATTATTATTATTATTATTATTATTATTATTATTATTATTATTATTATTATTATTATTCTTATTCTTCAACCGCTATCCAGACAAAATATACGCCACATACCGCATTGTATTCAAACACTCATCTGCACCTAATTTGCCTCCTCTCAAGTCCCAATTATCAAAACAGTGGTCATTTCTATAGCCTACATGTAAAGATCAATCTCAACTATACCAACAGGTCCTCAAAATTTGTCTTCAAGATCATTCATCTATACAAGCTATCTCAAGTTCATTCATCTGATCATGCTGATAGAGTGTGTATTTCCATCTCATCCTCGTTCTTCATCAGCACTCGGGGCGTTAGGCAGGACCACTTCCCCTCCCTTCCCGCGCCCACTCACCAACCCATAACACAGCAGAGGCAGAGCCGTAGCAAAAAGGGGAAATTTATTTTGACCCCAGGCGAACCCTTTTTGTCCGCTCGGAAAACGCGTAGCGATCAAGTGCGCTGAGCTATATAGACTACTTCAATTGGTCTTTTCCTGTTCTACTCAACAATAATTGTTCAACATCAGTATTACCTTTTTTATCAAAAAAAAAGGCTATTGCTATGGCGTAGCTATAGCACTATACATCATGAAATTACAAGCAATAGAGCCAGCAATGATATAGTTTGAATTGAATGAAATCCGAGACTTAGAGAATAGAGAGGAAGTAATATTAGCATCATACTTCAGTCACGAGTATGGGTAACAGACATGGCAAATCGTGTTTACCCATCAATAAATGGTAGATTGGTAGCCTGAGACAGATTCAACTAGTATTTCAAGTACTAAGTATTGATGACGTGAAAGTAAGCGAGGAGAACTGATTTTGATTGACGTTACCCTGAATAAAAAGAATCGTCTGTATATATACCTTCTACCCACGGACATCCCATACAATAATAACCCTAAATTTATCCTAAAATTGTCGAAAATATCAGATTTGTGCAATTTATGCTATCATTGGAATCTTCATGACAAGTCAATGCGTATACAAACAACACTGGTATTGGTTCATTAGTTTTCAAATAGACATTCAATTTCTTGACAAATTTCAAAATGTGTGCAGCAAACAAAGGCATTTTGCATAGTTGAGATGGTAAAGAGGTTTTGGTTCATGTTGAACAGGAGTAGCGTATACTAGAGTGGTATGAAAACAAAGCTGACAAAACCTGGGTTCACAAAAGACAAATAACCCCATGGGTACGCTTTCTTCATTTGTCTGTTTCTCTCATTTTTTACTATTGTTAAGAGTGTCTAGGTTACACCCGAACGGTCAAACCCCTCAATAGTGGAAATCGTATTTCATTGGTCATGTTTATTTAATAAGTGTGTATGTTCTGATAATTTGATCCATTAAGATGACTGCGATTAACGATGTCATATTTTATGATGGTGTTTTGCTGCAATTATAAAAACAGCGAGGATTTCTGCAAAATCACGCATGTGTATGGATTGTATGCTTCAGGATTTTAGCAATTAACAACATTTTTTTCAACCATCGTATTCATAGCATAATACTTTTTTGATCATATTGTTGAGAAACTATAAAGTTGGTTATACGATTCGGATCGATCTCAATGGTTTACTTTGAATCAACAAGACATGCCTATCAAGTTGTTGTATTTTAGGGGAGTCTGATGGCTATCCATAATTTACATAAATAACCTTTTTGCATTAGTTTGTTGATATATCGCGCCCGAATGGAAAATACAAAAGTAAGCAGGCTCCTGATTGGCTGATTTAGTTGCATGTGCCTTGTCTACGCCTCGTTGATGCGATGATCAACACATTGGCACCTGGCAATTCAATTAATACTGATGATGTAATCATAAAAATTAGAACCATTTTTGCACGAATCTTTCCTGTTTTCTCGATCAATCGCGTTCTACTCTCAGAATCAGTTTAAACTAGACTTAGCTGTGGTCTAAGACCACGAACACAGCCGTGTTGTTACCCCTTAATGACATTTGACCACAAAATATATGAAAACCCCATAGACATTGGCTAATGTCAATGTATGTGTGTACGTGGCATCACTTTGCCATGTTATTTGTGGCAGAAGGGGCATTTTGAAAGTTTTTTGTCTCAAACCGGAAGTGACCCCTTAATGACCTATGACCCCAAATAAAAAAAAACCATATATACATTGGGAAAACACAATTCATGTGTGAACATACCATCACTCTCCTATGTTTTTCTTAGCTAATAAAAATTTTTGAAAATATTTCAATTTATACCGGAAGTGACCCCTTAATGACCTTTGACCCCAAATCTGTGTACACCACATTGACACTGGGTAATAACAATGCATGTGTGCAAGTGGTGTCACTGTCCTACGTAATTTGTGGGAGAAGATGCATTTTAAAGGTATTTCGTTTTATACCGGAAATGACCCCTTAATGACCTTTGACCCCAAATAAAAAAAAATACCACATATACATTGGATAACTGCAACTCATATGTGAACATACCATTATTGTCCTATGTTTTCCTTAGATAATACAAATTTTTGAAGGTATTCCGTTTTATACCGGAAGTGACCCCTTAATGACCTTTGACCCCAAATCTGTGTACACCTTATAGACACTTGGTAATTACAATGCATGTGTGCAAGTGGCGTCACTGTTCTACGTAATTTGTAGGAGAAGATGCATTTTGAGTCGAAATCACGTTTTGACCCCTATGACCCCTGTGTGACCTTTGACCCCACAAGTTTCATGTGACATGTAGGGGCACGGTCAATGATCATTGTGACCAAGTTAGGTCAAAATCTATGTAAGCATGTGAGTGCTAGAGCAAATGTAATGGTTGACAGAAAGAAGAATTAGCTGTGGTCCAAGACCACGAACACAGCCGTGTTGTTACCCCTTAATGACCTTTGACCCCAAAATATATGATGAAACCCCATAGACATTGGCTAATGTCAATGTATGTGTGCACGTGGCATCACTTTGCCATGTTATTTGTGGCAGAAGGGGCATTTTGAAGGTTTTCGTCTCAGACCGGAAGTGACCCCTTAATGACATTTGACCCCAAATAAAAAATACCACATATGAATTGGGTAACCACAATTCATGTGTGAACATACCGTTACTGTCCTATGTTTTTCTTAGCAAATAAAAATTTTTGAAGGTTTTTCGTTTTATACCGGAAGTAACCCCTAAATGAACTTTGACCCCAAATATGTGTACACCCCATAGACACTGGGTAATAGCAATGCATGTGTGCAAGTGGCGTCACTGTCCTACATAATCTGTGGAAGAAGATGCATTTTAAAGGTATTTCATTTTATACCGGAAGTGACCCCTTAATGAGATTTGACCCAAAATAAAAAAATACCACACATACATTGGGTGACTGCAGATCATGTGTCAACATACCGTTACTGTCCCATGTTTTACTTAGCTAATAAAATTTTTGAAGGTATTTCGTTTTATACCGGAAGTAACCCCTAAATGACCTTTGACCCCAAATCTGTGTACACCCCATATACTCTGGGTGACAACAATGCATGTGTGCAAGTGGTGTCTCTGTCCCACATAATTTGTGGAAGAAGATGCATTTTAAAGGTATTTCTTTTTATACCGGAAGTGACCCCTTAATGAGCTTTGACCCCAAATAAAAAAAATACCACATATACATTGGGTGACTGCAGATCATATGTGAACATACCGTTACTGTGCTATGTTTTACTTAGCTAATAAAAATGTGTGAAGGTTTTTCGTTTTATACCGGAAGTGACCCCTTAATGACCTTTGACCCCAAATCTGTGTACACCACATAGACACTGGGTAATAACAATGCATGTGTGCAAGTGGGGTCACTGTCCAACGTAAGTTGTGGGAGAAGATGCATTTTTAGTTGAAATCACGTTTTTGACCCTGTGACCCCTGCATGACCTTTGACCCCACAAGTTTCATGTGACATGTAGGGGCACGGTCAATGATCATTGTGACCAAGTTAGGTCAAAATCGATGTAAGCGTTTGAGTGCTAGAGCAAATGTAATGGTTGACAGAAAGAAAGAAGAAAGAAGAAGAAGAACCTGTAAGAAAAAAGACACAGCCGTGACTAACGTCACGGCTGTGTAAGTATAGCCATGCCCATATAATATTTGTTCTACAAACTGCAATATATAAGTTATAGAATTAGACCTTCGGCGTAAATACTTGATAGGGCCGCCCCTAATACTTTAATTCATAATGAAAACAATCAAATAAACTTAAGGAAAAACAAATTATATGCGAATAATACAACTCATTAGCTTCGATTCAGATCTAATCACCAAAGCCAGGGCACATGCACATTCGCATCACAAAGTTTCAAAACAGTGCACGCGACATTTAGCACTTGCAGTGGACTGTTTGGGGCATTTACGCGTGCACCCCCTAATATGTCGTGTGTGTAACACGTGAGTTTGAAATCAGAAACTGGGCCAATGCGTTATGAGCACGGATGCAAGTTCTGTTGCTCATTTTGATGAATTTTAGTGACCCTCTCCTTTTCTGGGAAAGGAATTCTTCACGTCTCCTCTCCATCTGATATTTTTTAGAATTAAATGCAAGCACAGGTTTTTGCCACCATTTTGCTCTTGATTTCTGGTGCGTGGTTGATCAGAAGGACACACGTGTAATTTAAGGATCACAATATCAGATTCAGCATCGTGGACCATTTTCTTTTTTCAGGCAGAGTCTGGGTGCAGAAAAAAAGATGAACACTGGCCGGTGACCCAATATGATAGATGCAAACTGGTGTAAGATATTATGTTCAATGAGCCCATGCTATCTACCTTAGATCATACTATCTGATAAACTCGGTCAGTCACATAATACCTCGTCTCACGTACATTATACTCTATGGACTGTGTTGGACGACTATGTAGTCATTTGACCGTCATGGACTGGAGGAGTTGTGAGAAAAAGAAAAAGCCTCTTCGTGAAAACAAATAATAAGTTACGTGAAAATTCAATTCCTTTATTTTTACAGTGAAACTTAAACAAAATTTGTATTATGAATTGAATATTTGCGAACTGTTCCACACAAAATGTTTTCATGATTATTATGAAGTTCTATTTTTACAAATAGTATCAATATACAATTCCCCTGGCATATATAGCTTCTGATAAATACAGCACTAAATATAACTCTTTTTATTAAATGAATATTCTTCTTCTTTGCCAGATGAAACAGCTTAATCCTAATCCTTTCGTTTGACCTGTAACTGTAAATGAAAATTAAAACTTCAATTATATTCAATATATAATATCTTTAGTAAAGATGACAAATCTTGCATTATCACTTGTTTTCTTAAATTTGTTTGAAAAATAATTGTTCTGATAATTGGATCCATTTTAAAAGATGACTCGTCTGCATTAACGATAGACAATTTTTATGATGTTGTTTTGCTGCAATTATATAAATAGAAGAAGAATATCCATTTAATAAGAAAAGTTATAGTTAGTGCGGTATATCGGAAGTATATGCACAGGGGAATTTTTTTATACCAATGTTATTTTGCAATAAGACCAAAAGGTTAGTCAGTAAGTAAGAAAGTAAGTAAGTAAGTAAGTAAGTAAGTAAGTAAGAAAGAAAGAAAGAAAGAAAGAAAGAAAGAAAGAAAGAAAGAAAGAAAGAAAGAAAGAAAGAAAGAAAGAAAGAAAGAAAGAAAAGAAAGAAAGAAAGAAAGCTAGAAAGAAAGAAAGAAAGAAAGAAAGAAAGAAATAAAGAAAGAAAGAAAGAAAGAAAGAAAGAAAGAAAGAAAGAAGGAAAGAAAGAAAGTAACATTTCTATAGGGTGTAATATAGGTCTCCCTATACGGTCCATCAAAAATAGAACTTCATAATAATTATGAAAAAAAATGTATAGGACAGTTTGCAAATATTTAAATACAAATTTTTCGCATAATACAAAAGTTTCGCATGAGCCAAAAAAGGTTTTTTGCCAAGAAAATGGTTCCATCTATGTAGAACCTTAAGCTTAAGGAACCCTTAATAAAGAACCTTTGTAGGGTAAAATAGAAAAATAAATAGAAAGTCCCTATGCCTATTTAAATCTTTAAATAGTATCAATATACAATTCCCCTGTGCATATATAGCTTCTGATAAATACAGCACTAAATATAACTCTTTTTATTAAATGAATATTCTTCTTCTTTGCCAGATGAAACAGCTTAATCCTAATCCTTTCGTTTGACCTGTAACTGTAAATGAAAATTAAAACTTCAATTATATTCAATATATAATATCTTTAGTAAAGATGACAAATCTTGCATTATCACTTGTTTTCTTAAATTTGTTTGAAAAATAATTGTTCTGATAATTGGATCCATTTTAAAAGATGACTCGTCTGCATTAACGATAGACAATTTTTATGATGTTGTTTTGCTGCAATTATATAAATAGAAGAAGAATATCCATTTAATAAGAAAAGTTATAGTTAGTGCGGTATATCGGAAGTATATGCACAGGGGAATTTTTTTATACCAATGTTATTTTGCAATAAGACCAAAAGGTTAGTCAGTAAGTAAGAAAGTAAGTAAGTAAGTAAGTAAGAAAGAAAGAAAGAAAGAAAGAAAGAAAGAAAGAAAGAAAGAAAGAAAGAAAGAAAGAAAGAAAGAAAGAAAGAAAGAAAGAAAGAAAGAAAGAAAGAAAGAAAGCTAGAAAGAAAGAAAGAAAGAAAGAAAGAAAGAAAGAAAGAAAGAAAGAAAGAAAGAAAGAAAGAAAGAAAGAAAGAAAGAAAGAAAGAAAGAAAGAAGGAAAGAAAGAAAGTAACATTTCTATAGGGTGTATATAGGTCTCCCTATACGGTCCATCAAAAATAGAACTTCATAATATAATAATAATTATGAAAAAAAATGTATAGGACAGTTTGCAAATATTTAAATACAAATTTTTCGCATAATACAAAAGTTTCGCATGAGCCAAAAAAAGGTTTTTTGCCAAGAAAATGATTCCATCTATGTAGAACCTTAAGCTTAAGGAACCCTTAATAAAGAACCTTTGTAGGGTAAAATAGAAAAATAAATAGAAAGTCCCTATGCCTATTTAAATCTTTAAGGTTCTTAATAGTACATTTTAAGGTTCTTTAAAACCTTAGGATACTATAATATGTGGAACAAAAAAGTTCCAAGTTACACCTTTTTTTTTCTAAGAGTGCACCAACAACCAAACAAACACAAGTGCAGGTATCACAAGTATGTCGTATGGTATTCCCATTGCAACGTAGATAGGATTTCAGATTAAGGGATCGGTCGGTCATATCAACACTGCGAAGAATTGTTACATCGAATATTCTACGTCGAATATTTGGAGCTGTGTGGTACCTTACTTTCGTTTTGAAACGAAAACTGGATTATTTTTATACAGGTTTGAATGTTGTAGTAATTAAAATAATTATAAAATTTAAAAATCAACCGAAAAAAAGGAAGAGGAACTGTGGAATTGGTTGTGGAATTGGAATAGTAATGTGCATCTTTCTTTCGTCTGGTTTTAGCCCTCTGGGTTTTAGCCCACAATAATCATCCTAATGTTGCCCTATTTTAGCATTAAAATTTGCACATTTGTACCGGTTAAGGGGGTACTACACCCCTGGTCAATTTTGAGCCTATTTTTGCATTTTTCTCAAAAATTACAGCACATTGGTGACAGGTAAGATATGTATATTATAGGGCAAGGACTACAACTACTGTACTGAAAATTCAGCAACTCAAAGCATGTAGTTATTGATTTATTGATCAAATATTGGTTTTCCCTCATTTTTGACTGTAACTCCACAACTGTTGTCTGTGCTGAAATAAAATTTCAAGTGCAGTAATTGTAGGCCTTGCCCCTATAATATACATATGTTACTTGTCCTCAATACGCTATAATTTTTGAGAAAAATGCAAAAATAGGCACAAATTGGGCAGGGTGTAGTACCCCCTTAAGTCATATGAGGATGCTCAAACAATTTGAAGCAAGAATTCTTGAAAAAGTTATAGTTGAAGTATAACACTTCAATTCAAAGAGCCAGGTCCATCAGGGGCCAGCAACAGGTGAATCCTGGCCTGCACGTCTGTTAATTTCACTACCAAATGTTATAGCTTGCAACATTTTTCTGACGAAAGATTGCGACCGTTTTAATTAGACCCAAAGAAATTAGACATAATAGTAAAATACTACTCTCTAAATGTATAGAGTAAAACACTCACTCTACAAAAGAGTGGTGCACTTATAAGACCACTCAAAAGAGTGAAATGTGTTTTTAACTTTAAAACCACTCTAAAAAGAGTGAACACCACTCTTAAAGATTGAATTTTAACTCTTTCAAGGAGTTGAATGAAGGGCAACTCTAAAAATGTGTTGTCCTTTATTTAACTCCTTGAACGAGTTGAAATTCACTCTTTAGGAGTGATATTCACTCTTTTTTGAGTGGTTTTAAAGTTTAAAAACACATTCCTCTTTTTTGATTGAGTGGTTTTTATAAGTGGATCACTCTTTTGGGAGTGAGTTTTTCACTATTTTACATTTAGAGAGTATTATTTTATAATAATAAAAACTGTCTTTAGATGAACACTTTGTGTCGTTTCACCTGTTGTTTTTCACAATTAATTCAAAAGGGACTAATACCCTATCTTTATCATAAAAGTATCGCTGCACTGTTCACTTTCCTTAACCTAGAAAGAAAAGTTTAATTTGACAGAAAAATATCGACGTTTGAACTTAATATCATAACCCCAACTTGCATTTATTCACAATCTTCACCTTTTTTGCTTTTACCAGGTCCCAATGGTCACCGACTTGTGTGTCCGCGTATGATTTTAATCATCGTTAGTGTATTCTAAACATCCCCATCAAACCCAATATTGGGAGGTAATTTGGGGAGAAATCGCGAGAATCCAATTGTTTATATTTCCCACGACCAATTGCGTCCATCAAAGTAATCACACGTTTGAAAAAAGCTCGCATTGAATGACCAGAATGACACAAGACCATGGGGGGATATAATGTGTACCCATAATGCATTTCAAGAATAGTAGGAAGTGGAATTTATTTTTAACCTAAAACATACAACTTTTATACTTCATCTAAAGTATTGAATTCTTGGTTCTAATTGTGAAGGAACCATTGAATAATGTAGAAAACTCATCAGAAATTTCAACTATAGGCTAGTGAGAAATGTTATACACATTTTTGTGCAATTTTCGGGCTGTAAATACCCTAAAATGCATCTTGAAATAAACAAAATAATGTGCTGACATGTGCCAGGCGTAGTCATGGTAGTGTATATGAAAACTCGGTGGCGCAAACTACTAAATAATAAAATATTGTGGTATAGCTAAAATAAACATTACGCTCTAAACGTAAACATGGTAAAAGAGTAAAATTTCACTCTTTTCTGGATTGCCTACTTTACAATTATCACTCTTTTGAGAGTGAATTGCATTCCATATTCACTCTTTTTTTATTGACCGTCTTTTTAGACTGACTCTTTCCCACTCAATTTCAAATATTTTTTGCATTTAGAGAATATTGTTGTTTGTTATTGTATAATTTCTCAAGAACTACATAAGTTTTTAAACAATCGGACAATCGGAAGAGGTTCAGTTGCATCTCCAAAATTCCAGTTGGTACCGATAGTTCTTCAACTCTGATTATTTCTTGTTTCTTGACACATGAGAGTCGACCGGTGTTTTGCAATGCAACCTGGGATTGCATATACTTTATGTCTTCCGTGACATGTCAAATTTTAGACTCGACACACAAAAACCGTCAATTATCTGCAGTCACCAAGCGGGTCAAAAAGGCTTTTACTTTCTTTTCATCCGGCTATTATTAATAGCTTTTACTTTCTTTTCATCCGGCTATTATTAATAGCTTATACTACGCAAATGTCTGCTGATTTTTAAATTCACTTAAGGGCTCGGATAGCAACGTTTGCACAGTATTTTTGTGGGACATGAGAGCACATCAGACATATTGAATTGCATTTTGAATACGAAGAATGTGATAGCATATAATTTTTTGATTTGTTTGAAATTCGCGATATAATACACATTTTATGGCAAATTATTAAAAATTTATATAAGGTAAAATTTATAAATCTTATATTTAGTTAAAGTGTATGTAGCTTGGAGAAAAAGCCGACGATTATTTGAAAATTTTGACTTTTTTATTAAAGATATACATTTTCCCCCCAAAGACCTAAAAAAATAGGTCTTTTGGGGACAAATGTGTATCTTCTTAAATATGAAAAATGAAGAAAATATCAATATTTAATAATTTGCCATAAAATGTGTTTTATATCGCCGATTTCAAAAAATCCAAATTACTTGATATTAGAAGGCCATTCCTCGTATTCAGAATGTAATTCGATATGTCTAATGTCACAGTGATGTGTCATGTGATGTCCCACAAAAAAATAATGTGCAAACGTTGTTATCCGATCCCAGCACCATGCATGTTTATATTCATTTTGATATATATTTTCAGATAGCTTTTTCATGGAAATTCAAATATATTCAAAATATTTGAAAATCTAAATGTAAAATTGAACAAAAAAATGGCAATAATAGTTTGGACTTGCGTAGAAAAGGTAATAAATTCTGTTTTCTTGATTCCATCAGCCATGTCAGCTGATGAATAAACTTAATTCAAATCATGATGATTTACGTTTTGTATACTGTGTCCGTCAATTTTTATAGCCAGCCTTTTTGTTGTGTGTGAGTAATGAATGCCGTGCAAACTAAAGCCGTGATTTGTAGTGAAAAGATGCGTTTTGTTAACGTTCTACAATTTGAAATAAAGCGAAAAGTGCTAAGCCGAGGTCAAACTTGACTTGAGAGCGACACGCTGGTTTATTGCCTCTCCTGGTCCATAATAATACTCCAAGACAGAAATTAAAAAAAAAAAATTAAAACTTTATAATTAATTTCATTTTATGTGTTATACAAAGTTGTTATCATTTTATCTATTCTTACACATAAATAAATATCTATTTATTTGTCTTTTGAAATTCACATTTTGAAAATTAAATAAACATAATTCTCGACGTTCTCAGAATGGGAGGTGCGTGTCGAATTTTGAAAATTGTCTGTCGCTTTATCTTATAAAATGGCATTATTTATCTCTACTATGCATAATGTGATTTGATGCATGTGAGGATGCATCGCTTTTCAAAGAAATCACTAACAGAGACAACGTTCTGACACCTTTTTTTATACGATACCTATATAGCAAATCACTGTGGACGGGGGTTCCTATATCATACGATACCTATATAGCAAATCACTGTGGACGGGGGTTCCTATATCATACGATACCTATATAGCAAATCACTGTGGACGGGGGTTCCTATATCATGCGATACCTATATAGCAAATCACTGTGGACGGGGGTTCCTATATCATACGATACCTATATAGCAAATCACTGTGGATGGGGGTTCCTATATCATACGATACCTATATAGCAAATCACTGTGGATGGGGTTCCTATATCATACGATACCTATATAGCAAATCACTGTGGACGGGGGTTCCTATATCATACGATACCTATATAGCAAATCACTGTGGACGGGGGTTCCTATATCATGCGATACCTATATAGCAAATCACTGTGGATGGGGGTTCCTATATCATACGTTACCTATATAGCAAATCACTGTGGATGGGGGTTCCTATATCATACGATACCTATATAGCAAATCACTGTGGACGGGGGTTCCTATATCATATGATACCTATATAGCAAATCACTGTGGATGGGGGTTCCTATATCATACGATACCTATATAGCAAATCACTGTGGACGGGGGTTCCTATATCATACGATACCTATATAGCAAATCACTGTGGATGGGGTTCCTATATCATACGATACCTATATAGCAAATCACTGTGGACGGGGGTTCCTATATCATACGATACCTATATAGCAAATCACTGTGGATGGGGGTTCCTATATCATACGATACCTATATAGCAAATCACTGTGGATGGGGGTTCCTATATCATACGATACCTATATAGCAAATCACTGTGGATGGGGGTTCCTATATCATACGATACCTATATAGCAAATCACTGTGGACGGGGGTTCCTATATCATACGATACCTATATAGCAAATCACTGTGGATGGGGGTTCCTATATCATGCGATACCTATATAGCAAATCACTGTGGATGGGGGTTCCTATATCATACGATACCTATATAGCAAATCACTGTGGATGGGGGTTCCTATATCATACGATACCTATATAGCAAATCACTGTGGACGGGGGTTCCTATATCATACGATACCTATATAGCAAATCACTGTGGACGGGGTTCCTATATCATACGATACCTATATAGCAAATCACTGTGGACGGGGGTTCCTATATCATACGATACCTATATAGCAAATCACTGTGGATGGGGGTTCCTATATCATACGATACCTATATAGCAAATCACTGTGGACGGGGGTTCCTATATCATACGATACCTATATAGCAAATCACTGTGGATGGGGGTTCCTATATCATACGATACCTATATAGCAAATCACTGTGGATGGGGGTTCCTTTATCATACGATACCTATATAGCAAATCACTGTGGACGGGGGTTCCTATATCATACGATACCTATATAGCAAATCACTGTGGACGGGGTTCCTATATCATACGATACCTATATAGCAAATCACTGTGGACGGGGTTCCTATATCATACGATACCTATATAGCAAATCACTGTGGACGGGGGTTCCTATATCATACGATACCTATATAGCAAATCACTGTGGATGGGGGTTCCTATATCATACGATACCTATATAGCAAATCACTGTGGATGGGGGTTCCTATATCATACGATACCTATATAGCAAATCACTGTGGATGGGGGTTCCTATATCATACGATACCTATATAGCAAATCACTGTGGATGGGGGTTCCTATATCATACGATACCTATATAGCAAATCACTGTGGATGGGGGTTCCTATATCATGCGATACCTATATAGCAAATCACTGTGGATGGGGGTTCTATATCATACGATACCTATATAGCAAATCACTGTGGATGGGGTTCCTATATCATACGATACCTATATAGCAAATCACTGTGGACGGGGGTTCCTATATCATACGATACCTATATAGCAAATCACTGTGGACGGGGGTTCCTATATCATACGATACCTATATAGCAAATCACTGTGGACGGGGGTTCCTATATCATACGATACCTATATAGCAAATCACTGTGGATGGGGGTTCCTATATCATACGATACCTATATAGCAAATCACTGTGGACGGGGGTTCCTATATCATACGATACCTATATAGCAAATCACTGTGGATGGGGGTTCCTATATCATACGATACCTATATAGCAAATCACTGTGGATGGGGGTTCCTATATCATACGATACCTATATAGCAAATTACTGTGGACGGGGGTTCCTATATCATACGATACCTATATAGCAAATCACTGTGGACGGGGGTTCCTATATCATACGATACCTATATAGCAAATCACTGTGGATGGGGGTTCCTATATCATACGATACCTATATAGCAAATCACTGTGGATGGGGTTCCTATATCATACGATACCTATATAGCAAATCACTGTGGATGGGGGTTCCTATATCATACGATACCTATATAGCAAATCACTGTGGATGGGGGTTCCTATATCATACGATACCTATATAGCAAATCACTGTGGATGGGGGTTCCTATATCATACGATACCTATATAGCAAATCACTGTGGACGGGGGTTCCTATATCATACGATACCTATATAGCAAATCACTGTGGATGGGGGTTCCTATATCATACGATACCTATATAGCAAATCACTGTGGATGGGGGTTCCTATATCATACGATACCTATATAGCAAATCACTGTGGACGGGGGTTCCTATATCATACGATACCTATATAGCAAATCACTGTGGACGGGGGTTCCTATATCATACGATACCTATATAGCAAATCACTGTGGATGGGGGTTCCTATATCATACGATACCTATATAGCAAATCACTGTGGACGGGGGTTCCTATATCATACGATACCTATATAGCAAATCACTGTGGATGGGGGTTCCTATATCATACGATACCTATATAGTAAATCACTGTGGACGGGGGTTCCTATATCATACGATACCTATATAGCAAATCACTGTGGATGGGGGTTCCTATATCATACGATACCTATATAGTAAATCACTGTGGACGGGGGTTCCTATATCATACGATACCTATATAGCAAATCACTGTGGATGGGGGTTCCTATATCATACGATACCTATATAGTAAATCACTGTGGACGGGGGTTCCTATATCATACGATACCTATATAGCAAATCACTGTGGATGGGGGTTCCTATATCATACGATACCTATATAGCAAATCACTGTGGATGGGGGTTCCTATATCATACGATACCTATATAGCAAATCACTGTGGACGGGGGTTCCTATATCATACGATACCTATATAGCAAATCACTGTGGACGGGGGTTCCTATATCATACGATACCTATATAGCAAATCACTGTGGACGGGGGTTCCAATATCATACGATACCTATATAGCAAATCGCTGTGGACGGGGGTTCCTATATCATACGATACCTATATAGCAAATCACTGTGGACGGGGGTTCCTATATCATACGATACCTATATAGCAAATCACTGTGGATGGGGGTTCCTATATCATACGATACCTATATAGCAAATCACTGTGGACGGGGTTCCTATATCATACGATACCTATATAGCAAATCACTGTGGATGGGGGTTCCTATATCATACGATACCTATATAGCAAATCACTGTGGACGGGGGTTCCTATATCATACGATACCTATATAGTAAATCACTGTGGACGGGGGTTCCTATATCATACGATACCTATATAGCAAATCACTGTGGACGGGGTTCCTATATCATACGATACCTATATAGCAAATCACTGTGGATGGGGGTTCCTATATCATACGATACCTATATAGCAAATCACTGTGGACGGGGGTTCCTATATCATACGATACCTATATAGCAAATCACTGTGGATGGGGGTTCCTATATCATACGATACCTATATAGCAAATCACTGTGGATGGGGGTTCCTATATCATACGATACCTATATAGCAAATCACTGTGGACGGGGGTTCCTATATCATACGATACCTATATAGTAAATCACTGTGGACGGGGGGTTCCTATATCAT